>NW_027480707.1:0-300000 GCF_051401765.1 Calliopsis andreniformis | reverse complement strand
ATTGAGAATTGAGTATTGAGGATTGAGGATTGAAGATTGAGGATTGGGTATTTAGGATTGAAGAATGAGGATTGAGGATTGAGGTTTGAGGATTGAGGATTGAAGATTGAGTATTGATGTTTGAATATTGAGGATTGAGGATTGAGGATTGAAGATTGAGTATTGAGGATTAAAGATTGAGGATTGAAGATTGAGTATTGATGATTGAATATTGAGGATTGAGGATTGAGAATTGAGGATTGAGGATTGGGTATTGAGGATTGAGGAATGAGGATTGAGGATTGAGGTTTGAGGATTGAGGACTGCAGATTGAGTATTGAGCATTGAAGATTGAGGATTGAGGATTGAGGATTTGAGGAATGAGGATTGAGGATTGAGTATTGAGGATTGAAGATTGAGGATAGAGGATTGAGTACTGAGGATGGAGGATGAGGGCTAAGGGTTGAGGATTGAGGATTGAGAAATGAGGATTGAGGATTGAGCATTGAAATTGAGGATTGGGTATTGAGGACTGATGAATCAGGATTGAGGAATTAGGATTGAGGATTGAGGATTGAGGATTGAACATTGAGGATTGGGTATTGAGGATTGAAGAATGAGGATTGAGGATTGAGGATTGAGGATTGAGGACTGAAGATTGAGTGTTGAGGATTGAAGAATGAGGATTGAGGATTGAGGTTTGAGGATTGAGGATCGTAGATTGAGTATTGGTGATTGAATATTGAGTATTGAGGATTGAATATTGAGGATTGAGGATTGAGGATTGAGGATTGAGGATTGAGGATTGAGGATTGAAGATTGAGTATTGAGTATTGAAGGTTGAGGATTGTGGATTGAGGATTAAGGACTGAGGATTGAACATTGTAGATTGAGTATTGATGCCTGAGGATTGAGAATTGAGGATTGAGGATTGAGGATTGAGGATTGAGTATTGAAGATTGAGTATTGAGGATTGAAGATTGAGGGTTGAAGATTGAGTATTGATGATTGAATATTGAGGATTGAGGATTGAGGATCGAGGATTGAAGATTGAGAATTGAGGATTGAAGATTGAGTATTGAGGATTGAAGATTGAGGGTTGAAGATTGAGTATTGATGATTGAATATTGAGGATTGAGGATTGAGGATTGAGGACTGAGGATTGAGGATTGAGGATTGAAGATTGAGTATTGATGATTGAATATTGAGGATTGAGGATTGAGGTTTGAGGATTGAGGACGAGGACTGACGGTAGAGGATTTAGGTTTCAGGATTGAGGATTGAGGAATGAGGATTGAGGATGAGTGCTAAGGGTCGGGGATTGAGGTTCGACGACTGAGGACTGAGGATTGAGGATTGAGAATTGAGGATTTATGTTTGAGGATTGAAGATTGAGGATTGAGGATTGAGAATTGAGGAATGGGGATTGAAGATTGAGTATTGAGGATTGAAGATTGAGGATAGAGGATTGAGTACTGAGGATGGAGGTTGAGGGCTGAGGGTTGAGGGTTGAGGATTGAGAAATGAGGATTGAGGATTGAGGATAGAAATTGAGGATTGGGTATTGAGGATTGAAGAATGAGGATTGAGGAATTAGGATTGAGGATTGAGGATTGAGGACTGAAGATTGAGGATTGGGTATTGAGGATTGAAGAATGAGGATTGAGGATTGAAGATTGAGGATTGAGTATTGAGGATTCAGGGTTGAAGACTGAGGATTGAGGATTGAGGATTGAGGATTGAGGATTGAGGATTGAAGATTGAGTATTTATGATTGAATATTGAGGACTGAGGATTGAGGGTTGTGGATTGAGGACGAGGACTGAGGGTTGAATATTGATGTTTGAGATCTGAGGATTAAGGATTGAGGATTGAGAATTGAGGATTGAGGATTGAGGATTGAAGATTAAGGATTGGGTATTTAGGATTGAAGAATGTGGATTGAGTATTGAGGTTTGAGGATTGGGGATTGAAGATTGAGTATTGATGATTGAATATTGAGGATTGAGGATTGATGTTTGAGGATTGAGGATGAAGGCTGAGGGTTGAGGATTGAGGATTGAGAACTAAGGATTGACGATTGAGTATTGAAGATTGAGGATTGATGACTGAGGATTGACGACTGAGAATTGAGGATTGAGGATTGATGATTGAAGATTGAGTATTGAGGATTGAATATTGCGGATTGAGGATTGAGGATTGAGGATTGAGGATTGAGGATTGAGGATTGAGGATTGCGGATTGAGGATTGAGGATTGAGGATTGAGGATTGAGAATTGAGGATTGAGGATTGAGGATTGAAGACTGAGTATTGATGATTGAATATTGAGGATTGAGGATTGAGGATTGAGGATTGAAGATTGAGTATTGTGGATTGAAGATTGAGGATTGAGTATTGAGGATTGAGGATTCAGGGTTGAAGATTGAGGATTGAGGATTGAGGATTGAAGATTGAGGATTGAGGATTGGGTGTTTAGTATTGAAGAATGAGGATTGAGGATTGAGGTTTGAGGATTGAGGATTGAAGATTGAGTATTGATGATTGAATATTGAGGGTTGAGGATTGAGGTTTGAGGATTGAGGATGAAGACTGAGGGTTGAGGATTGAGGTTTGAGGAACGAGGATCGAGGATTGAGGATTGAGGACTAAGGATTGACGATTGAGTATTGAAGATTGAGGATTGATGACTGAGGATTGACGACTGAGAATTGAGGATTGAGGATTGATGATTGAAGATTGAGTATTGACGATTGAATATTGAGGATTGAGGATTGAGGATTGAGGATTGAGGATTGAGGATTGAGGATTGAAGAGTGAGTATTGAGTATTGAAGGTTGAGGATTGTGGATTGAGGATTAAGGATTGTGGATTGAATATTGTAGATTGAGTATTGATGCCTGAGGATTGAGGATTGAGGATTGTGGATTGAATATTGTAGATTGAGTATTGATGCCTGAGGATTGAGGATTGAGGATTGAGGATTGAGGACTGAGGATTGAAGGTTGAGTATTGAGGATTGAAGATTGAGGATTCAAGATTGAGTATTGATGATTGAATATTGAGGATTGAGGATTGAGGATTGAGGATTGAGGATTGGGTATTGAGGATTGAGTAATGAGGATTGAGGATTGAGGTTTGAGTATTGGGGATTGCAGATTGAGTATTGGCGATTGAAGATTGAGGATTGAGGATTGAGGATTGAGGAATGAGGATCGAAGATTGAGTATTGAGGATTGAAGATTGATGATAGAGGATTGAGTACTGAGGATGGAGGATGAGGCTGAGGGTTTAGGATTGAGGATTGAGAAATGAGGATTGAGGATTGAGGATTGAAATTGAGGATTGGGTATTGAGGATTGAAGAATGAGGATTGAGGAATTAGGATTGAGGATTGAGGATTGAAGATTGGGGATTGGGTATTGAGGATTGAAGAATGAGGATTGAGGATTGAGGATTGAGGATTGAGGATTGAAGATTGAGTGTTGAGGATTGAAAATTGAGGATTGAGGATTGACGATTGAGGATTGAGGATTGAAGATTGAGTATTGAGGATTGAAGATTGAGGGTAGAGTATTGAGGATTCAGGGTTGAAGACTGAGGATTGAGGATTGAGGATTGAGGATTGAGGATTGAGGATTGAGGATTGAAGATTGAAGATTTATGATTGAATATTGAGGACTGAGGATTGAGGGTTGTGGATTGAGGACGAGGACTGAGGGTTGAATATTGATGTATGAGGTCTGAGAATTAAGGATTGAGGATTGAGAATTGAGGATTGAGGATTGAGGATTGAAGATTAAGGATTGGGTATTTAGGATTGAAGAATGTGGATTGAGGATTGAGGTTTGAGGATTGTGGATTGAAGATTGAGTATTGAAGATTGAGGATTGATGACTGAGGATTGACGACTGAGAATTGAGGATTGAGCATTGATGATTGAAGATTGAGTATTGAGGATTGAATATTGCGGATTGAGGATTGAGGATTGAGGATTGAGGATTGAGGATTGAGGATTGAGGATTGAGGATTAAGGATTGAGGATTGAGAATTGAGGATTGAGAATTGAAGATTGAGGATTGAGGATTGAAGATTGAGTATTGATGATTGAATATTGAGGATTGAGGATTGAGGATTGAGGATTGAAGATTGAGTATTGAGGATTGAAGATTGAGGATTGAGTATTGAGGATTGAGGATTCAGAGTTGAAGATTGAGGATTGAGGATTGAGGATTGAGGATTGAGGATTGAGGATTGAGGATTAAGGATTGAGGATAAAGGATTGAGGATTGAGAATTGAAGATTGAGGATTGAGGATTGAAGATTGAGTATTGATGATTGAATATTGAGGATTGAGGATTGAGGATTGAGGATTGAAGATTGAGTATTGAGGATTGAAGATTGAGGATTGAGTATTGAGGATTGAGGATTCAGTGTTGAAGATTGAGGATTGAGGATTGAGGATTGAGGATTGAGGATTGAGGATTGGGTGTTTAGTATTGAAGAATGAGGATTGAGGATTGAGGTTTGAGGATTGAGGATTGAAGATTGAGTATTGATGATTGAATATTGAGGGTTGAGGATTGAGGTTTGAGGATTGAGGATGAAGACTGAGGGTTGAGGATTGAGGTTTGAGGAACGAGGATCGAGGATTGAGGATTGAGGACTAAGGATTGACGATTGAGTATTGAGATTGAGGATTGATGACTGAGGATTGACGACTGAGATTTGAGGATTGAGGATTGATGATTGAAGATTGAGTATTGAGGATTGAATATTGAGGATTGAGGATTGAGGATTGAGGATTGAGGATTGAGGATTGAGGATTGAGGATTGAAGATTGAGTATTGAGTATTGAAGGTTGAGGATTGTGGATTGAGGATTAAGGATTGTGGATTGAATATTGTAGATTGAGTTTTGATGCCTGAGGATTGAGGATTGAGGATTGTGGATTGAATATTGTAGATTGAGTATTGATGCCTGAGGATTGAGGATTGAGGATTGAGGATTGAGGATTGAGGATTGAAGGTTGAGTATTGAGGATTGAAGATTGAGTATTCAAGATTGAGTATTGATGATTGAATATTGAGGATTGAGGATTGAGGATTGAGGATTGAGGATTGGGTATTGAGGATTGAGTAATGAGGATTGAGGATTGAGGTTTGAGTATTGGGGATTGCAGATTGAGTATTGGCGATTGAAGATTGAGGATTGAGGATTGAGGATTGAGGAATGAGGATCGAAGATTGAGTATTGAGGATTGAAGATTGAGGATAGAGGATTGAGTACTGAGGATGGAGGATGAGGGCTGAGGTTTGAAGATTGAGGATTGAGAAATGAGGATTGAGGATTGAGGATTGAAATTGAGGATTGGGTATTGAGGATTGAAGAATGAGGATTGAGGAATTAGGATTGAGGATTGAGGATTGAGGATTGAAGATTGAGGATTGGGTATTGAGGATTGAAGAATGAGGATTGAGGATTGAGGATTGGGGATTGAGGATTGAAGATTAGTGTTGAGGATTGAAGATTGAGGATTGAGGATTGAGGATTGAGGATTGAGGATTGAAGATTGGGTATTGAGGATTGAAGATTGAGGATTGAGTATTGAGGATTGAGGATTCAGGATTGAAAATTGAGGATTGAGGATCGAGGATTGAGGATTGAGGATTGAGGATTGAAGATTGAATATTGATGATTGAATATTGAGGACTGAGGATTGAGGGTTGTGGATTGAGCACGAGGGCTGAGGGTTGAATATTGATGTTTGAGGTCTGAGTATTAAGGATTGAGGATTGAGAATTGAGGATTGAGGATTGAGGATTGAAGATTGAGGATTGGGTATTTAGGATTGAAGAATGAGGATTGAGGATTGAGGTTTGAGGATTGAGGATTGATGATTGAGTATTGTTGATTGAATATTGAGGATTGAGGATTGAGGTTTGAGGATTGAGGACGAGGACTGACGGTTGAGGATTGAGGTTAGAGGATTGAGGATTGGGGATTGAGGACTGAGGATTGAGGATTGAGGATTGAGGATTGAGGATTGAGCATTGAGGATTGAAGATTGATGATTGGGGATTGAGGATTGAATATTGAGGATTAACGATTGAAGATTGGGGATTGAGGATCTAGGATCGGAGATTGATTATTGAGGATTGAAGATTGAGGATTAACGATTGAGGATTGAGAATTGAGAAATGAGGATGAGGACTGAGGGTTGAGGATTGAGGTTTGAGGAATGAGGATTGATGGTTGAGGATTGAGGATTGAGGATTGAGGATTGAGGATTGAGGATTGAGTATTGAAGATTGAGTATTGATACCTGAGGATTGAGGATTGAGGATTGAGGATTGAGGATTGAGGATTGAAGATTGAGTATTGGGGATTGAAGATTGAGGATTGAGGATTGAGGATTGAGGATGGAGAATGAGGACTGACGGTTGAGGATTGAGGTTTGAGGATTGAAGATTGAGGACTGAGGACTGAGGATTGAGGATTGAGGATTGAGCATTGAGGATTGAAGATTGAGTACTGGGGATTCGGGATTGCAGATTGAGGATTAAGGATTGAAGATTGAGTATTGAGGATTGAAGATAGAGGATTGAGTATTGAGGATTGAGGAATTAGGGTTGAAAATTGAGGATTGAGGATTGAGGATTGAGGATTGAGGGTTGAGGATTGAAGATTGAATATTGATGATTGAATATTGAGGACTGAGGATTGAGGGTTGTGGATTGAGGACGAGTACTGAGGGTTGAATATTGATGTTTGAGGTCTGAGGATTAAGGATTGAGGATTGAGAATTGAGGATTGAGGATTGAGGATTGGAAATTGAGGATTGGGTATTTAGGATTGAAGAATGAGGGTTGAGGATTGAGGTTTGAGGATTGAGGATTGAAGATTGAGTATTGATGATTGAATATTGAGGATTGATGATTGAGGTTTGAGGATTGAGGACGAGGACTGACGGTTGAGGATTGACGTTTGAGGATTAAGGATTGGGGTCTGAGGACTGAGGATTGAGGATTGAGGGTTGAGCATTGAGGACTGAAGATTGATGACTGGGGATTGAGGATTGAAGATTGAGGATTAACGATTGAAGGTTGGGGATTGAGGACCTAGGATCGGAGATTGATTATTGAGGATTGAAGATTGAGGATTGAGGATTGAGGATTGAGAATTGAGAATTGAGGGTGAGGACTGAGGGTTGAGGATTGAGGTTTGAGGAATGAGGATTGAGGTTGGAGAATGAGGACTGACGGTTGAGGATTGAGGTTTGAGGATTGAAGATTGAGGTCTGAGGACTGAGGATTGAGGATTGAGGATTGAGCATTGAGGATTGAAGATTGAGTACTGGGGATTGGGGATTGAAGATTGAGGATTAAGGATTGAAGATTGGGGATTGAGGATCTAGAATTGGAGATTGATTATTGAGGACTGAAGATTGAGGATTGAGAATTGAGGATTGAGAATTGAGAATTGAGTATGAGGACTGAGGGTTGAGGATTGAGGTTTGAGGAATGAGGATTGAGGGTTGAGGATTGAGGATTGAGGATTGCGGATTGAAGATTGAGTATTGATGATTGAATATTGAGGATTGAGGATTGAAGTTTGAGGATTGAGGATTGAGGAGTGAGGATTGGGGGTTGAGTATTGAAGATTGAGTATTGATGCCTGAGGATTGAGGATCGAGAATTGAGGATTGAGGATTGGAGATTGATTATTGATGATTGAAGATTGAGGATTGAGGATTGAGGATTGAGAATTGAGAATTGAGTATGAGGACTGAGGGTTGAGGGTTGAGGATCGAGGATTGAAGATTGAGAATTGAGAATTGAAGATTGAGGATTGAGGATTGAGGATTGAGGATTGAGGATTGAGGATTGAAGATTCAGTATTGAGTATTGAAGCTTGAGGATTGTGGATTGAGGGTTAAGGATTGAGGATTGAATATTGTAGATTGAGTATTGATGCCTGAGGATTGAGGATTGAGGATTGAGGATTGAGGATTCAGGATTGAAGATTGAGTATTGAGGATTGAAGACTGAGGGTTGAAGATTGAGTATTGATGATTGAATATTGAGGAATGAGGATTGAGGATTGAGGATTGAGGATTGAGTACTAAGGATTGACGATTGAGTATTGAAGATTGAGGATTGATGACTGAGGATTGACGACTGTGAATTGGGGATTGAGGATTGCTGATTGAAGATTGAGTATTGAGGATTGAATATTGAGGATTGAGGATCGAGGATCGAAGATTGAGAATTGAGGATTGAAGATTGGGGATTGAGGATTGAGTATTGAGGATGGAGGATGGGGGCTGAGGGTTGAATATTGAGGATTGAGGATTGAGAATTGAGGATTGAAGATTGAGGGTTGAAGATTGAGTATTGATGATTGAAGATTGAGTATTGAGGATTGAATATTGAGGAATGAGGATTGAGGATTGAAGATTGAGTATTGAGGATTGAATATTGAGGATTGAGGATTGAGGATTGAGGATTGAGGATTGAGGATTGAAGATTGAGCATTGAGGATTGAAGATTGAGGGTTAAAGATTGAGTATTGATGATTGAATATTGAGGATTGAGGATTGAGGATTGAGGATTGAGGATTGAGGATTGAGGATTGAAGATTGAGAATTGATGATTGAATATTGAGGATTGAGGATTGAGGTTTGAGGATTGAGGACGAGGACTGACGGTAGAGGATTTAGGTTTGAGGATTGAGGATTGAGGGATGAGGATTGAGGATGAGTGCTAAGGGTCGGGGATTGATGTTCGACGACTGAGGACTGAGGATTGAGGATTGAGAATTGAGGATAGATGTTTGAGGATTGAAGATTGAGGATTGAGGATTGAGGATTGAGGAATGAGGATTGAAGATTGAGTATTGAGGATTGAAGATTGAGGATAGAGGATTGAGTACTGAGGATGGAGGATGAGGGCTGAGGGTTGAGGATTGAGGATTGAGAAATGAGGATTGAGGATTGAAATTGAGGATTGGGTATTGAGGATTGAAGAATGAGGATTGAGGAATTAGGATTGAGGATTGAGGATTGAGGATTGAAGATTGAGGATTGGGTATTGAGGATTGAAGAATGAGGATTGAGGATTGAGGATTGAGGATTGAGGATTGAAGATTGAGTGTTGAGGATTGAAAATTGAGGATTGAGGATTGACGATTGAGGATTGAGGATTGAAGATTGAGTATTGAGGATTGAAGATGGAGGATTGAGTATTGAGGATTGAGGATTCAGGGTTGAAGATTGAGGATTGAGGATTGAGGATTGAGGATTGAGGATTGAGGATTGAAGATTGAATATTTATGATTGAATATTGAGGACTGAGGATTGAGGGTTGTGGATTGAGGACGAGGACTGAGGGTTGAATATTGATGTTTGAGGTCTGAGGATTAAGGATTGAGGATTGAGAATTGAGAATTGAGGATTAAGGATTGAAGATTAAGGATTGGGTATTTAGGATTGAAGAATGAGGATTGAGGATTGAGGTTTGACGATTGGGGATTGAGGATTGAGTATTGATGATTGAATATTGAGGATTGAGGATTGAGGTTTGAGGATTGAGGATGAAGACTGAGTGTTGAGGATTGAGGTTTGAGGAACGAGGACTGAGGATTGAGGATTGAGGACTAAGGATTGACGATTGAGTATTGAAGATTGAGGATTGATGACTGAGGATTGACGACTGAGAATTGAGGATTGAGGATTGATGATTGAAGATTGAGTATTGAGGATTGAATATTGAGGATTGAGGATTGAGGATTGAGGATTGAGGATTGAGGATTGAGGATTGAAGATTGAGTATTGAGTATTGAAGGTTGAGGATTGTGGATTGAGGATTAAGGATTGTGGATTGAATATTGTAGATTGAGTTTTGATGCCTGAGGATTGAGGATTGAGGATTGTGGATTGAATATTGTAGATTGAGTATTGATGCCTGAGGATTGAGGATTGAGGATTGAGGACTGAGGATTGAGGATTGAAGGTTGAGTATTGAGGATTGAAGATTGAGTATTCAAGATTGAGTATTGATGATTGAATATTGAGGATTGAGGATGGAGGATTGAGGATTGAGGATTGGGTATTGAGGATTGAGTAATGAGGATTGAGGATTGAGGTTTGAGTATTGGGGATTGCAGATTGAGTATTGGCGATTGAAGATTGAGGATTGAGGATTGAGGATTGAGGAATGAGGATCGAAGATTGAGTATTGAGGATTGAAGATTGAGGATAGAGGATTGAGTACTGAGGATGGAGAATGAGGGCTGAGGGTTGAAGATTGAGGATTGAGAAATGAGGATTGAGGTTTGAGGATTGAAATTGAGGATTGGGTATTGAGGATTGAAGAATGAGGATTGAGGATTGAGGATTGGGGATTGAGGATTGAAGATTAGTGTTGAGGATTGAAGATTGAGGATTGAGGATTGAGGATTGAGGATTGAGGATTGAAGATTGGGTATTGAGGATTGAAGATTGAGGATTGAGTATTGAGGATTGAGGATTCAGGATTGAAAATTGAAGATTGATGATCGAGGATTGAGGATTGAGGATTGAGGATTGAAGATTGAATATTGATGATTGAATATTGAGGACTGAGGATTGAGGGTTGTGGATTGATCACGAGGGCTGAGGGTTGAATATTGATGTTTGAGGTCTGAGTATTAAGGATTGAGGATTGAGAATTGAGGATTGAGGATTGAGGATTGAAGATTGAGGATTGGGTATTTAGGATTGAAGAATGAGGATTGAGGATTGAGGTTTGAGGATTGAGGATTGATGATTGAGTATTGTCGATTGAATATTGAGGATTGAGGATTGAGGTTTGAGGAATGAGGATTGATGGTTGAGGATTGAGGATTGAGGATTGAGGATTGAGGATTGAGGATTGAGGATTGAGGATTGAAGATTGAGTATTGGGGATTGAAGATTGAGGGTTGAGGATTGAGGATTGAGGATGGAGAATGAGGACTGACGGTTGAGGGTTGAGGTTTGAGGATTGAAGACTGAGGACTGAGGACTGAGGATTGAGGATTGAGGATTGAGCATTGAGGATTGAAGATTGAGTACTGGGGATTCGGGATTGCAGATTGAGGATTAAGGATTGAAGATTGAGTATTGAGGATTGAAGATAGAGGATTGAGTATTGAGGATTGAGGATTCAGGGTTGAAAATTGAGGATTGAGGATTGAGGATTGAGGATTGAGGATTGAGGATTGAAGATTGAATATTGATGATTGAATATTGAGGACTGAGGATTGAGGGTTGTGGATTGAGGACGAGGACTGAGGGTTGAATATTGATGTTTGAGGTCTGAGGATTAAGGATTGAGGATTGAGAATTGAGGATTGAGGATTGAGGATTGGAAATTGAGGATTGGGTATTTAGGATTGAAGAATGAGGATTGAGGATTGAGGTTTGAGGATTGAGGATTGAAGATTGAGTATTGATGATTGAATATTGAGGATTGATGATTGAGGTTTGAGGATTGAGGACGAGGACTGACGGTTGAGGATTGACGTTTGAGGATTAAGGATTGGGGACTGAGGACTGAGGATTGAGGATTGAGGGTTGAGCATTGAGGATTGAAGATTGATGACTGGGGATTGAGGATTGAATATTGAGGATTAACGATTGAAGGTTGGGGATTGAGGACCTAGGATCGGAGATTGGTTATTGAGGATTGAAGATTGAGGATTGAGGATTGAGGATTGAGTATTGAGGATTGAGGATGAGGACTGAGGGTTGAGGATTGAGGTTTGAGGAATGAGGATTGATGGTTGAGGATTGAGGATTGAGGATTGAGGATTGAGGATTGAGGATTTGAGTATTGAAGATTGAGTATTGATGCCTGAGGCTTGAGGATTGAGGATTGATTATTGAGGATTCAGGGTTGAAGATTGAGGATTGAGGATTGAGGATTGAGTACTGAGGATTGAGGATTGGGTATTGAGGATTGAGGAATGAGGATTGAGGATTGAGGTTTGAGGATTGAGGGTTGCAGATTGAGTATTGAGGATTGAAGATTGAGGATTGAGGATTGAGGATTGAGGAATGAGGATTGAAGATTGGGTATTGAGGATTGAAGATTGAGGATAGAGGATTGAGTACTGAGGATGGAGGATGAGGGCTGAGGGTTGAGGATTGAGGATTGAGAAATGAGGATTGAGGAATTGGGATTGAGGATTGAGGATTGAGGATTGAAGATTGAGGATTGGGTATTGAGGATTGAAGAATGAGGATTGAGGATTGAGGATTGAGGATTGAGGATTGAAGATTGAGTGTTGATGATTGAATATTGAGGATTGAGGATTGAGGATTGAGGATTGAGGATTCAGGATTGAGGATTGAAGATTGAGTATTGATGATTGAATATTGAGGATTGAGGATTGAGGTTTGAGGATTGAGGACGAGGTCTGACGGTAGAGGATTTAGGTTTGAGGATTGAGGATTGAGGACTGAGGATTGAGGATGAGTTCTAAGCGTCGGGGATTGAGATTCGACGACTGAGGACTGAGGATTGAGGATTGAGAAATGAGGATTGAGGATTGAGGATTGAGGATTGAGGATTGAGGATTGAGGATTGAGGATTGAGGATTGAGGATTGAAGATTGAGTATTGATGATTGAATATTGAGGATTGAGGATTGAGGTTTGAGGATTGAGGATTGAGGATTGAGGATTGAGGATTGAGTATTGAAGATTGAGTATTGATGCCTGAGGATTGAGGATCGAGGATAGAGTATTGAGGATTGGAGATTGATTATTGAGGATTGAAGATTGAGGATTGAGGATTGAGGATTGAGAATTGAGAATTGAGTATGAGGACTGAGGGTTGAGGATTGAGCTTTGAGGAATGAGGATTGAGGGTTGGGGAATGAGGATTGAGGATTGAGGATTGAGGATTGAGCATTGAAGATTGAGTATTGATGCCTGAGAATTGAGGATTGAGGATTGATGATTGAGGATCGAGGATTGAAGATTGAGAATTGAGGATTGATGATTGAGGATTGAGTATTGAGGATTGAGGATGGAGGATGAGGGCTGAGGGTTGAGGATTGAGGATTGAGAAATGAGGATTGAGGGTTGAGGATTGAAATTGAGGATTGGGTATTGAGGATTGAAGAATGAGGATTGAGGAATTAGGATTGAGGTTTGAGGATCGAGGACTGAAGATTGAGGATTGGGTATTGAGGATTGAAGAATGAGGATTGAGGATTGAGGATTGAGGATTGAGGATTGAGGATTGAAGATTAGTGATGAGGATTGAAGATTGAGGATTGAGGATTGAGGATTGAGGATTGAGGATTGAAGGTTGAGTGTTGAGGGTTGAAGATTGAGGACTGAAGATTCAGGATTGAGGATTGAGGATTGAAGATTGAGTATTGAGGATTGAAGATTGAGTATTGAGTATTGAGGATTGAGGATTCAGGGTTGAAGATTGAGGATTGAGGATTGAGGATTGACGATCTAGGATTGGAGATTGCTTATTGAGTATAGAAGGTTGAGGATTGTGGATTGAGGATTGAGGTTTGAGGAACGAGGATTGAGGATTGAGGATTGAGGACTAAGGATTGACGATTGAGTATTGAAGATTGAGGATTGATGACTGAGGATTGACGACTGAGAATTGAGGATTGAGGATTCATGATTGAAGATTGAGCATTGAGGATTGAATATTGAGGATTGAGGATTGAGGATAGAGGATTGAGGATTGAGGATTGAGGATTGAAGATTGAGTATTGAGTATTGAAGGTTGAGGATTGTGGATTGAGGATTAAGGACTGAGGATTGAATATTGTAGATTGAGTATTGATGCCTGAGGATTGAGGATTGAGGATTGAGGATTGAGGATTGAGGATTGAGGATTGAAGATTGAGTATTGAGGATTGAAGATTGAGGGTTGAAGATTGAGTATTGATGATTGAATATTGAGGATTGAGGATTGAGGATCGAGGATTGAAGATTGAGAATTGAGGATTGAAGATTGAGGATTGAGGATTGAGTATTGAGGATTGAGGATTGAGGATGGAGGATGAGTGCTGAGGGTTGAGGATTGAGGATTGAGAAATGAGGATTGAGGATTGAGAATTGAAGTTGAGGATTGGGTATTGAGGATTGAAGAATGAGGATTGAGGGATTAGGATTGAGGATTGAGGATTGAGGATTGAAGATTGAGGATTGGGTATTGAGGATTGAAGAATGAGGATTGAGGATTGAGGATTGAGGATTGAGGATTGAGGATTGAAGATTAGTGTTGAGGATTGAAGATTGAGGATTGAGTATTGAGGATTGAGGATTGAGGATTGAGGATTGAGTGTTGAGGGTTGAAGATTGAGGATTGAGGATTGAGGATTGAGGATTGAGGATTGAAGATTGAGTATTGAGGATTGAAGATTGAGGATTGAGTATTGAGGATTGAGGATTCAGGGTTGAAGATTGAGGATTGAGGATTGAGGATTGAGGATTGAGGATTGAGGATTGAAGATTGAATATTGATGATTGAATATTGAGAACTGAGGATTGAGGGTTGTGGATTGAGGACGAGGACTGGGGGTTGAATATTGATGTTTGTGGTCTGAGGATTAAGGATTGAGGATTGAGAATTGAGTATTGAGGATTGAGGATTGAAGATTGAGGATTGGGTATTTAGGATTGAAGAATGAGGATTGAGGATTGAGGTTTGAGGATTGAGGATTGAAGATTGAGTATTGATGTTTGAATATTGATGATTGAGGATTGAGGATTGAGGATTGAGGATTGAAGATTGAGTATTGAGGATTAAAGATTGAGGATTGAAGATTGAGTATTGATGATTGAATTTTGAGGATTGAGGATTGAGAATTGAGTATTGAGGATTGGGTATTGAGGATTGAGGAATGAGGATTGAGGATTGAGGTTTGAGGATTGAGGACTGCAGATTGAGTATTGAGCATTGAAGATTGAGGATTGAGGATTGAGGATTTGAGGAATGAGGATTGAGGATTGAGTATTGAGGATTGAAGATTGAGGATAGAGGATTGAGTACTGAGGATGGAGGGTGAGGGCTAAGGGTTGAGGATTGAGGATTGAGAAATGAGGATTGAGGATTGAGCATTGAAATTGAGGATTGGGTATTGAGGACTGATGAATCAGGATTGAGGAATTAGGATTGAGGATTGAGGATTGAGGATTGAACATTGAGGATTGGGTATTGAGGATTGAAGAATGAGGATTGAGGATTGAGGATTGAGGATTGAGGACTGAAGATTGAGTGTTGAGGATTGAAGAATGAGGATTGAGGATTGAGGTTTGAGGATTGAGGATCGAAGATTGAGTATTGATGATTGAATATTGAGTATTGAGGATTGAATATTGAGGATTGAGGATTGAGGATTGAGGATTGAGGATTGAGGATTGAGGATTGAAGATTGAGTATTGAGTATTGAAGGTTGAGGATTGTGGATTGAGGATTAAGGACTGAGGATTGAACATTGTAGATTGAGTATTGATGCCTGAGGATTGAGAATTGAGGATTGAGGATTAAGGATTGAGGATTGAGTATTGAAGATTGAGTATTGAGGATTGAAGATTGAGGGTTGAAGATTGAGTATTGATGATTGAATATTGAGGATTGAGGATTGAGGATCGAGGATTGAAGATTGAGAATTGAGGATTGAAGGTTGGGGATTGAGGATTGAGGATTGAGGATGGAGGATGAGGGCTGAGGGTTGAATATTGAGGATTGAGGATTGAGGTTTGAGGATTGAGGATGAAGACTGAGGGTTGAGGATTGAGGTTTGAGGAACGAGGATTGAGGATTGAGGATTGAGGGCTAAGGATTGACGATTGAGTATTGAAGATTGAGGATTGATGACTGAGGATTGACGACTGAGAATTGGGGATTGAGGATTGATGATTGAAGATTGAGTATTGAGGATTGAATATTGAGGATTGAGGATTGAGTATTGAAGATTGAGTATTGAGTATTGAAGATTGAGTATTGAGGATTGAATATTGAGGATTGAGGATTGAGGATTGAGGATTGAGGATTGAGGATTGAAGATTGAGTATTGAGGATTGAAGATTGAGGGTTGAAGATTGAGTATTGATGATTGAATATTGAGGATTGAGGATTGAGGATTGAGGACTGAGGATTGAGGATTGAGGATTGAAGATTGAGTATTGATGATTCAATATTGAGGATTGAGGATTGAGGTTTGAGGATTGAGGACGAGGACTGACGGTAGAGGATTTAGGTTTGAGGATTGAGGATTGAGGAATGAGGATTGAGGATGAGTGCTAAGGGTCGGGGATTGAGGTTCGACGTCTGAGGACTGAGGATTGAGGATTGAGAATTGAGGATTTATGTTTGAGGATTGAAGATTGAGGATTGAGGATTGAGGATTGAGGAATGAGGATTGAAGATTGAGTATTGAGGATTGAAGATTGAGGATAGAGGATTGAGTACTGAGGATGGAGGTTGAGGGCTGAGGGTTGAGGGTTGAGGATTGAGAAATGAGGATTGAGGATTGAGGATAGAAATTGAGGATTGGGTATTGAGGATTGAAGAATGAGGATTGAGGAATTAGGATTGAGGATTGAGGATTGAGGACTGAAGATTGAGGATTGGGTATTGAGGATTGAAGAATGAGGATTGAGGATTGAGGATTGAGGATTGAGGATTGAGGATTGAAGATTGAGTGTTGAGGATTGAAAATTGAGGATTGAGGATTGACGATTGAGGATTGAGGATTGAAGTTTGAGTATTGAGGATTGAAGATTGAGGATTGAGTATTGAGGATTCAGGGTTGAAGACTGAGGATTGAGGATTGAGGATTGAGGATTGAGGATTGAGGATTGAAGATTGAGTATTTATGATTGAATATTGAGGACTGAGGATTGAGGGTTGTGGATTGAGGACGAGGACTGAGGGTTGAATATTGATGTTTGAGATCTGAGGATTAAGGATTGAGGATTGAGAATTGAGGATTGAGGATTGAGGATTGAAGATTAAGGATTGGGTATTTAGGATTGAAGAATGTGGATTGAGTATTGAGGTTTGAGGATTGGGGATTGAAGATTGAGTATTGATGATTGAATATTGAGGATTGAGGATTGAGGTTTGAGGATTGAGGATGAAGGCTGAGGGTTGAGGATTGAGGATTGAGAACTAAGGATTGACAATTGAGTATTGAAGATTGAGGATTGATGACTGAGGATTGACGACTGAGAATTGAGGATTGAGGATTGATGATTGAAGATTGAGTATTGAGGATTGAATATTGCGGATTGAGGATTGAGGATTGAGGATTGAGGATTGAGGATTGAAGGTTGAGTGTTGAGGGTTGAAGATTGAGGACTGAGGATTGAAGATTGAGGATTGAGGATTGAGGATTGACGATCTAGGATTGGAGATTGATTATTGAGTATAGAAGGTTGAGGATTGTGGATTGAGGATTGAGGTTTGAGGAACGAGGATTGAGGATTGAGGATTGAGGACTAAGGATTGACGATTGAGTATTGAAGATTGAGGATTGATGACTGAGGATTGACGACTGAGAATTGAGGATTGAGGACTCATGATTGAAGATTGAGCATTGAGGATTGAATATTGAGGATTGAGGATTGAGGATAGAGGATTGAGGATTGAGGATTGAGGATTGAAGATTGAGTATTGAGTATTGAATGTTGAGGATTGTGGATTGAGGATTAAGGACTGAGGATTGAATATTGTCGATTGAGTATTGATGCCTGAGGATTGAGGATTGAGGATTGAGGATTGAGGATTGAGGATTGAGGATTGAAGATTGAGTATTGAGGATTGAAGATTGAGGGTTGAAGATTGAGTATTGATGATTGAATATTGAGGATTGAGGATTGAGGATCGAGGATTGAAGATTGAGAATTGAGGATTGAAGATTGAGGATTGAGGATTGAGTATTGAGGATTGAGGATTGAGGATGGAGGATGAGTGCTGAGGGTTGAGGATTGAGGATTGAGAAATGAGGATTGAGGATTGAGAATTGAAGTTGAGGATTGGGTATTGAGGATTGAAGAATGAGGATTGAGGGATTAGGATTGAAGATTGAGGATTGAGGATTGAAGATTGAGGACTGGGTATTGAGGATTGAAGAATGAGGATTGAGGATTGAGGATTGAGGATTGAGGATTGAAGATTAGTGTTGAGGATTGAAGATTTAGGATTGAGTATTGAGGATTGAGGATTGAGGATTGAGGATTGAGTGTTGAGGGTTGAAGATTGAGGATTGAGGATTGAGGATTGAGGATTGAGGATTGAAGATTGAGTATTGCGGATTGAAGATTGAGGATTGAGTATTGAGGATTGAGGATTCAGGGTTGAAGATTGAGGATTGAGGATTGAGGATTGAGGATTGAGGATTGAGGATTGAAGATTGAATATTGATGATTGAATATTGAGAACTGAGGATTGAGGGTTGTGGATTGAGGACGAGGACTGGGGGTTGAATATTGATGTTTGTGGTCTGAGGATTAAGGATTGAGGATTGAGAATTGAGTATTGAGGATTGAGGATTGAAGATTGAGGATTGGGTATTTAGGATTGAAGAATGAGGATTGAGGATTGAGGTTTGAGGATTGAGGATTGAAGATTGAGTATTGATGTTTGAATATTGAGGATTGAGGATTGAGGATTGAAGATTGAGTATTGAGGATTAAAGATTGAGGATTGAAGATTGAGTATTGATGATTGAATATTGAGGATTGAGGATTGAGAATTGAGGATTGAGGATTGGGTATTGAGGATTGAGGAATGAGGATTGAGGATTGAGGTTTGAGGATTGAGGACTGCAGATTGAGTATTGAGCATTGAAGATTGAGGATTGAGGATTGAGGATTGAAGATTGAGTATTGAGTATTGAAGGTTGAGGATTGTGGATTGAGGATTAAGGACTGAGGATTGAACATTGTAGATTGAGTATTGATGCCTGAGGATTGAGAATTGAGGATTGAGGATTGAGGATTGAGGATTGAGTATTGAAGATTGAGTATTGAGGATTGAAGATTGAGGGTTGAAGATTGAGTATTGATGATTGAATATTGAGGATTGAGGATTCAGGATCGAGGATTGAAGATTGAGAATTGAGGATTGAAGGTTGGGGATTGAGGATTGAGGATTGAGGATGGAGGATGAGGGCTGAGGGTTGAATATTGAGGATTGAGGATTGAGGTTTGAGGATTGAGGATGAAGACTGAGGGTTGAGGATTGAGGTTTGAGGAACGAGGATTGAGGATTGAGGATTGAGGGCTAAGGATTGACGATTGAGTATTGAAGGTTGAGGATTGATGACTGAGGATTGACGACTGAGAATTGGGGATTGAGGATTGATGATTGAAGATTGAGTATTGAGGATTGAATATTGAGGATTGAGGATTGAGTATTGAAGATTGAGTATTGAGGACTGAATATTGAGGATTGAGGATTGAGGATTGAGGATTGAGGATTGAGGATTGAAGATTGAGTATTGAGGATTGAAGATTGAGGGTTGAAGATTGAGTATTGATGATTGAATATTGAGGATTGAGGATTGACGATTGAGGACTGAGGATTGAGGATTGAGGATTGAAGATTGAGTATTGATGATTGAATATTGAGGATTGAGGATTGAGGTTTGAGGATTGAGGACGAGGACTGACGGTAGAGGATTTAGGTTTGAGGATTGAGGATTGAGGAATGAGGATTGAGGATGAGTGCTAAGGGTCGGGGATTGAGGTTCGACGACTGAGGACTGAGGATTGAGGATTGAGAATTGAGGATTTATGTTTGAGGATTGAAGATTGAGGATTGAGAATTGAGAATTGAGGAATGAGGATTGAAGATTGAGTATTGAGGATTGAAGATTGAGGATAGAGGATTGAGTACTGAGGATGGAGGTTGAGGGCTGAGGGTTGAGGGTTGAGGATTGAGAAATGAGGATTGAGGATTGAGGATAGAAATTGAGGATTGGGTATTGAGGATTGAAGAATGAGGATTGAGGAATTAGGATTGAGGATTGAGGATTGAGGACTGAAGATTGAGGATTGAGGATTGAGGATTGAGGATTGAGGATTGAAGATCGAGTATTGATGATTGAATATTGAGGATTGAGGATTGAGGTTTGAGGATTGAGGACCAGGACTGACGGCAGAGGATTTAGGTTTGAGGATTGAGGATTGAGGACTGAGGATTGAGGATGAGTTCTAAGCGTCGGGGATTGAGATTCGACGACTGAGGACTGAGGATTGAGGATTGAGAAATGAGGATTGAGGATTGAGGATTGAGGATTGAGGATTGAGGATTGAGGATTGAGGATTGAGGATTGAGGATTGAAGATTGAGTATTGATGATTGAATATTGAGGATTGAGGATTGAGGTTTGAGGATTGAGGATTGAGGATTGAGGATTGAGGATTGAGTATTGAAGATTGAGTATTGATGCCTGAGGATTGAGGATCGAGGATAGAGTATTGAGGATTGGAGATTGATTATTGAGGATTGAAGATTGAGGATTGAGGATTGAGGATTGAGAATTGAGAATTGAGTATGAGGACTGAGGGTTGAGGATTGAGCTTTGAGGAATGAGGATTGAGGGTTGGGGAATGAGGATTGAGGATTGAGGATTGAGGATTGAGCATTGAAGATTGAGTATTGATGCCTGAGAATTGAGGATTGAGGATTGATGATTGAGGATCGAGGATTGAAGATTGAGAATTGAGGATTGATGATTGAGGATTGAGTATTGAGGATTGAGGATGGAGGATGAGGGCTGAGGGTTGAGGATTGAGGATTGAGAAATGAGGATTGAGGGTTGAGGATTGAAATTGAGGATTGGGTATTGAGGATTGAAGAATGAGGATTGAGGAATTAGGATTGAGGTTTGAGGATCGAGGACTGAAGATTGAGGATTGGGTATTGAGGATTGAAGAATGAGGATTGAGGATTGAGGATTGAGGATTGAGGATTGAGGATTGAAGATTAGTGATGAGGATTGAAGATTGAGGATTGAGGATTGAGGATTGAGGATTGAGGATTGAAGGTTGAGTGTTGAGGGTTGAAGATTGAGGACTGAAGATTGAGTATTGAGGATTGAAGATTGAGGATTGAGTATTGAGGATTGAGGATTCAGGGTTGAAGATTGATGATTGAGGATTGAGGATTGAGGATTGAGGATTGAGGATTGAAGATTGAATATTGATGATTGAATATTGAGAACTGAGGATTGAGGGTTGAGGATTGAAATTGAGGATTGGGTATTGAGGACTGAAGATTGAGGATTGAGGATTGAGGATTGAAGATTGAGTATTGAGGATTGAAGATTGAGTATTGAGTATTGAGGATTGAGGATTCAGGGTTGAAGATTGAGGATTGAGGATTGAGGATTGACGATCTAGGATTGGAGATTGCTTATTGAGTATAGAAGGTTGAGGATTGTGGATTGAGGATTGAGGTTTGAGGAACGAGGATTGAGGATTGAGGATTGAGGACTAAGGATTGACGATTGAGTATTGAAGATTGAGGATTGATGACTGAGGATTGACGACTGAGAATTGAGGATTGAGGATTCATGATTGAAGATTGAGCATTGAGGATTGAATATTGAGGATTGAGGATTGAGGATAGAGGATTGAGGATTGAGGATTGAGGATTGAAGATTGAGTATTGAGTATTGAAGGTTGAGGATTGTGGATTGAGGATTAAGGACTGAGGATTGAATATTGTAGATTGAGTATTGATGCCTGAGGATTGAGGATTGAGGATTGAGGATTGAGGATTGAGGATTGAGGATTGAAGATTGAGTATTGAGGATTGAAGATTGAGGGTTGAAGATTGAGTATTGATGATTGAATATTGAGGATTGAGGATTGAGGATCGAGGATTGAAGATTGAGAATTGAGGATTGAAGATTGAGGATTGAGGATTGAGTATTGAGGATTGAGGATTGAGGATGGAGGATGAGTGCTGAGGGTTGAGGATTGAGGATTGAGAAATGAGGATTGAGGATTGAGAATTGAAGTTGAGGATTGGTTATTGAGGATTGAAGAATGAGGATTGAGGGATTAGGATTGAAGATTGAGGATTGAGGATTGAAGATTGAGGACTGGGTATTGAGGATTGAAGAATGAGGATTGAGGATTGAGGATTGAGGATTGAGGATTGAAGATTAGTGTTGAGGATTGAAGATTGAGGATTGAGTATTGAGGATTGAGGATTGAGGATTGAGGATTGAGTGTTGAGGGTTGAAGATTGAGGATTGAGGATTGAGGATTGAGGATTGAGGATTGAAGATTGAGTATTGAGGATTGAAGATTGAGGATTGAGTATTGAGGATTGAGGATTCAGGGTTGAAGATTGAGGATTGAGGATTGAGGATTGAGGATTGAGGATTGAGGATTGAAGATTGAATATTGATGATTGAATATTGAGAACTGAGGATTGAGGGTTGTGGATTGAGGACGAGGACTGGGGGTTGAATATTGATGTTTGTGGTCTGAGGATTAAGGATTGAGGATTGAGAATTGAGTATTGAGGATTGAGGATTGAAGATTGAGGATTGGGTATTTAGGATTGAAGAATGAGGATTGAGGATTGAGGTTTGAGGATTGAGGATTGAAGATTGAGTATTGATGTTTGAATATTGAGGATTGAGGATTGAGGATTGAAGATTGAGTATTGAGGATTAAAGATTGAGGATTGAAGATTGAGTATTGATGATTGAATATTGAGGATTGAGGATTGAGAATTGAGGATTGAGGATTGGGTATTGAGGATTGAGGAATGAGGATTGAGGATTGAGGTTTGAGGATTGAGGACTGCAGATTGAGTATTGAGCATTGAAGATTGAGGATTGAGGATTGAGGATTTGAGGAATGAGGATTGAGGATTGAGTATTGAGGATTGAAGATTGAGGATAGAGGATTGAGTACTGAGGATGGAGGATGAGGGCTAAGGGTTGAGGATTGAGGATTGAGAAATGAGGATTGAGGATTGAGCATTGAAATTGAGGATTGGGTATTGAGGACTGATGAATCAGGATTGAGGAATTAGGATTGAGGATTGAGGATTGAGGATTGAACATTGAGGATTGGGTATTGAGGATTGAAGAATGAGGATTGAGGATTGAGGATTGAGGATTGAGGACTGAAGATTGAGTGTTGAGGATTGAAGAATGAGGATTGAGGATTGAGGTTTGAGGATTGAGGATCGTAGATTGAGTATTGATGATTGAATATTGAGTATTGAGGATTGAATATTGAGGATTGAGGATTGAGGATTGAGGATTGAGGATTGAGGATTGAGGATTGAAGATTGAGTATTGAGTATTGAAGGTTGAGGATTGTGGATTGAGGATTAAGGACTGAGGATTGAACATTGTAGATTGAGTATTGATGCCTGAGGATTGAGAATTGAGGATTGAGGATTGAGGATTGAGGATTGAGTATTGAAGATTGAGTATTGAGGATTGAAGATTGAGGGTTGAAGATTGAGTATTGATGATTGAATATTGAGGATTGAGGATTGAGGATCGAGGATTGAAGATTGAGAATTGAGGATTGAAGGTTGGGGATTGAGGATTGATGATTGAGGATGGAGGATGAGGGCTGAGGGTTGAATATTGAGGATTGAGGATTGAGGTTTGAGGATTGAGGATGAAGACTGAGGGTTGAGGATTGAGGTTTGAGGAACGAGGATTGAGGATTGAGGATTGAGGGCTAAGGATTGACGATTGAGTATTGAAGATTGAGGATTGATGACTGAGGATTGACGACTGAGAATTGGGGATTGAGGATTGATGATTGAAGATTGAGTATTGAGGATTGAATATTGAGGATTGAGGATTGAGTATTGAAGATTGAGTATTGAGGACTGAATATTGAGGATTGAGGATTGAGGATTGAGGATTGAGGATTGAGGATTGAAGATTGAGTATTGAGGATTGAAGATTGAGGGTTGAAGATTGAGTATTGATGATTGAATATTGAGGATTGAGGATTGAGGATTGAGGACTGAGGATTGAGGATTGAGGATTGAAGATTGAGTATTGATGATTGAATATTGAGGATTGAGGATTGAGGTTTGAGGATTGAGGACGAGGACTGACGGTAGAGGATTTAGGTTTGAGGATTGAGGATTGAGGAATGAGGATTGAGGATGAGTGCTAAGGGTCGGGGATTGAGGTTCGACGACTGAGGACTGAGGATTGAGGATTGAGAATTAAGGATTTATGTTTGAGGATTGAAGATTGAGGATTGAGGATTGAGAATTGAGGAATGAGGATTGAAGATTGAGTATTGAGGATTGAAGATTGAGGATAGAGGATTGAGTACTGAGGATGGAGGTTGAGGGCTGAGGGTTGAGGGTTGAGGATTGAGAAATGAGGATTGAGGATTGAGGATAGAAATTGAGGATTGGGTATTGAGGATTGAAGAATGAGGATTGAGGAATTAGGATTGAGGATTGAGGAATGAGGACTGAAGATTGAGGATTGGGTATTGAGGATTGAAGAATGAGGATTGAGGATTGAAGATTGAGGATTGAGTATTGAGGATTCAGGGTTGAAGACTGAGGATTGAGGATTGAGGATTGAGGATTGAGGATTGAGGATTGAAGATTGAGTATTTATGATTGAATATTGAGGACTGAGGATTGAGGGTTGTGGATTGAGGACGAGGACTGAGGGTTGAATATTGATGTTTGAGATCTGAGGATTAAGGATTGAGGATTGAGAATTGAGGATTGAGGATTGAGGATTGAAGATTAAGGATTGGGTATTTAGGATTGAAGAATGTGGATTGAGTATTGAGGTTTGAGGATTGGGGATTGAAGATTGAGTATTGATGATTGAATATTGAGGATTGAGGATTGATGTTTGAGGATTGAGGATGAAGGCTGAGGGTTGAGGATTGAGGATTGAGAACTAAGGATTGACGATTGAGTATTGAAGATTGAGGATTGATGACTGAGGATTGACGACTGAGAATTGAGGATTGAGGATTGATGATTGAAGATTGAGTATTGAGGATTGAATATTGCGGATTGAGGATTGAGGATTGAGGATTGAGGATTGAGGATTGAGGATTGAGGATTGCGGATTGAGGATTGAGGATTGAGGATTGAGGATTGAGAATTGAGGATTGAGGATTGAGGATTGAAGATTGAGTATTGATGATTGAATATTGAGGATTGAGGATTGAGGATTGAGGATTGAAGATTGAGTATTGTGGATTGAAGATTGAGGATTGAGTATTGAGGATTGAGGATTCAGGGTTGAAGATTGAGGATTGAGGATTGAGGATTGAAGATTGAGGATTGAGGATTGGGTGTTTAGTATTGAAGAATGAGGATTGAGGATTGAGGTTTGAGGATTGAGGATTGAAGATTGAGTATTGATGATTGAATATTGAGGGTTGAGGATTGAGGTTTGAGGATTGAGGATGAAGACTGAGGGTTGAGGATTGAGGTTTGAGGAACGAGGATCGAGGATTGAGGATTGAGGACTAAGGATTGACGATTGAGTATTGAAGATTGAGGATTGATGACTGAGGATTGACGACTGAGAATTGAGGATTGAGGATTGATGATTGAAGATTGAGTATTGACGATTGAATATTGAGGATTGAGGATTGAGGATTGAGGATTGAGGATTGAGGATTGAGGATTGAGGATTGAAGAGTGAGTATTGAGTATTGAAGGTTGAGGATTGTGGATTGAGGATTAAGGATTGTGGATTGAATATTGTAGATTGAGTATTGATGCCTGAGGATTGAGGATTGAGGATTGTGGATTGAATATTGTAGATTGAGTATTGATGCCTGAGGATTGAGGATTGAGGATTGAGGATTGAGGACTGAGGATTGAAGGTTGAGTATTGAGGATTGAAGATTGAGGATTCAAGATTGAGTATTGATGATTGAATATTGAGGATTGAGGATTGAGGATTGAGGATTGAGGATTGAGGAATGAGGATCGAAGATTGAGTATTGAGGATTGAAGATTGATGATAGAGGATTGAGTACTGAGGATGGAGGATGAGGGCTGAGGGTTGACGATTGAGGATTGAGAAATGAGGATTGAGGATTGAGGATTGAAATTGAGGATTGGGTATTGAGGATTGAAGAATGAGGATTGAGGAATTAGGATTGAGGATTGAGGATTGAGGGTTGAAGATTGAGGATTGGGTATTGAGGATTGAAGAATGAGGATTGAGGACTGAGGATTGGGGATTGAGGATTGAAGATTAGTGTTGAGGATTGAAGATTGAGGATTGAGGATTGAGGATTGAGGATTGAGGATTGAAGATTGGGTATTGAGGATTGAAGATTGAGGATTGAGTATTGAGGATTGAGGATTCAGGGTTGAAAATTGAGGATTGAGAATCGAGGATTGAGGATTGAGGATTGAGGATTGAAGATTGAATATTGATGATTGGATATTGAGGACTGAGGATTGAGGGTTGCGGATTGAGGACGAGGGCTGAGGGTTGAATATTGATATTTGAGGTCTGAGTATTAAGGATTGAGGATTGAGAATTGAGGATTGAGGATTGAGGATCGAAGATTGAGGATTGGGTATTTAGGATTGAAGAATGAGGATTGAGGATTGAGGTTTGAGGATTGAGGATTGATGATTGAGTATTGTCGATTGAATATTGAGGATTGAGGATTGAGGTTTGAGGATTGAGGACGAGGACTGACGGTTGAGGATTGAGGTTAGAGGATTGAGGATTGGGGATTGAGGATTGAGGATTGAGGATTGAGGATTGAGGATTGAAGATTGAATATTTATGATTGAATATTGAGGACTCAGGATTGAGGGTTGTGGATTGAGGACGAGGACTGAGGGTTGAATATTGATGTTTGAGGTCTGAGGATTAAGGATTGAGGATTGAGAATTGAGGATTAAGGATTGAAGATTAAGGATTGGGTATTTAGGATTGAAGAATGAGGATTGAGGATTGAGGTTTGAGGACTGGGGATTGAAGATTGAGTATTGATGATTGAATATTGAGGATTGAGGATTGAGGTTTGAGGATTGAGGATGAAGACTGAGGGTTGAGGATTGAGGTTTGAGGAACGAGGATTGGGGATTGAGGATTGAGGACTAAGGATTGACGATTGAGTATTGAAGATTGAGGATTGATGACTGAGGATTGACGACTGAGAATTGAGGACTGAGGATTGATGATTGAAGATTGAGTGTTGAGGATTGAATATTGCGGATTGAGGATTGAGGATTGAGGATTGAGGATTGAGGATTGAGGATTGAAGATTGAGTATTGAGTATTGAAGGTTGAGGATTGTGGATTGAGGATTAAGGATTGAGGATTGAATATTGTAGATTGAGTATTGATGCCTGAGGATTGAGGATTGAGGATTGAGGATTGAGGATTGAGGATGGAAGATTGAGTATTGAGGATTGAAGATTGAGGGTTGAAGATTGAGTATTGATGATTGAATATTGAGGATTGAGGATTGAGGATTGAGGATTGAGGATTGAGGATTGAGGATTGAAGATTGAGTATTGCTGATTGAATATTGAGGACTGGGGATTGAGGTTTGAGGGTTGAAGATTGAGTATTGATGATTGAAGATTGAGTATTGAGGATTGAATATTGAGGATTGAGGATTGAGGATTGAAGATTGAGTATTGAGGATTGAATATTGAGGATTGAGGATTGAGGATTGAGGATTGAGGATTGTGGATTGAAGATTGAGTATTGAGGATTGAAGATTGAGGGTTAAAGATTGAGTATTGATGATTGAATATTGAGGTTTGAGGATTGAGGATTGAGGATTGAGGATTGAGGATTGAGGATTGAAGTTTGAGAACTGATGATTGAATATTGAGGATTGAGGATTGAGGTTTGAGGATTGAGGACGAGGACTGACGGTAGAGGATTTAGGTTTGAGGATTGAGGATTGAGGGATGAGGATTGAGGATGAGTTCTAAGGGTCGGGGATTGATGTTCGACGACTGAGGACTGAGGATTGAGGATTGAGAATTGAGCATAGATGTTTGAGGATTGAAGATTGAGGATTGAGGATTGAGGATTGAGGAATGAGGATTGAAGATTGAGTATTGAGGATAGAAGATTGAGGATAGAGGATTGAGTACTGAGGATGGAGGATGAGGGCTGAGGGTTGAGGATTGAGGATTGAGAAATGAGGATTGAGGATTGAGGATTGAAATTGAGGATTGGGTATTGAGGATTGAAGAATGAGGATTGAAGAATTAGGATTGAGGATTGAGGATTGAGGATTGAAGATTGAGGATTGGGTATTGAGGATTGAAGAATGAGGATTGAGGATTGAGGATTGAGGATTGAGGATTGAAGATTGAGTGTTGAGGATTGAAAATTGAGGATTGAGGATTGACGATTGAGGATTGAGGATTGAAGATTGAGTATTGAGGATTGAAGATGGAGGATTGAGTATTGAGGATTGAGGATTCAGGGTTGAAGATTGAGGATTGAGGATTGAGGATTGAGGATTGAGGATTGAAGATTGAATATTTATGATTGAATATTGAGGACTGAGGATTAAGGGTTGTGGATTGAGGACGAGGACTGAGGGTTGAATATTGATGTTTGAGGTCTGAGGATTAAGGATTGAGGATTGAGAATTGAGAATTGAGGATTAAGGATTGATGATTAAGGATTGGGTATTTAGGATTGAAGAATGAGGATTGAGGATTGAGGTTTGAGGATTGGGCATTGAAGATTGAGTATTGATGATTGAATATTGAGGATTGAGGATTGAGGTTTGAGGATTGAGGATGAAGACTGAGGGTTGAGGATTGAGGTTTGAGGAACGAGGATTGAGGATTGAGGATTGAGGACTAAGGATTGACGATTGAGTATTGAAGATTGAGGATTGATGACTGAGGATTGACGACTGAGAATTGAGGACTGAGGATTGATGATTGAAGATTGAGTATTGAGGATTGAATATTGCGGATTGAGGATTGAGGTTTGAGGATTGAGGATTGAGGATTGAGGATTGAGGATTGAGTATTGAAGATTGAGTATTGATGCCTGAGGATTGAGGATCGAGGATTGAGGATTGAGGATTGGAGATTGATTATTGAGGATTGAAGATTGAGGATTGAGGATTGAGGATTGAGAATTGGGAATTGAGTATGAGGACTGAGGGTTGAGGATTGATGTTTGAGGAATGAGGATTGAGGGTTGGGGAATGAGGATTCAGGATTGAGGGTTGAGGATTGAGCATTGAAGATTGAGTATTGATGCCTGAGGATTGAGGATTGAGGATTGAGGATTGAGGATTGAAGATTGAGTGTTGAGGGTTGAAGATTGAGGACTGAGGATTGAGGATTGAGGATTGAGGATTGAAGATTGAGTATTGAGGATTGAAGATTGAGGATTGAGTATTGATGATTGAGGATTCAGGGTTGAAGATTGAGGATTGAGGATTGAGGATTGAGGATTGAGGATTGGAGATTGATTATTGAGTATAGAAGCTTGAGGATTGTGGATTGAGGATTGAGGATTGAGGATTGAGGATTGAGGATTGAGGATTGAGGATTGAGAATTGAGGATTGGAGATTGAGGATTGAGTATTGAGGATTGAGGATTCAGGGTTGAAGATTGAGGATTGAGGATTGAGGATTGAGGATTGAGGATTGAGGACTGAGGATTGGGTATTGAGGATTGAGGAATGAGGATTGAGGATTGAGGTTTGAGGATTGAGGATTGCAGATTGAGTATTGAAGATTGAAGATTGAGGATTGAGGATTGAGGATTGAGGAATGAGGATTGAAGATTGAGTATTGAGGGTTGAAGATTGAGGATAGAGGATTGAGTACTGAGGATGGAGGATGAGGGCTGAGGGTTGAGGATTGAGGATTGAGAAATGAGGATTGAGGATTGAGGATTGAAATTGAGGATTGGGTATTGAGGATTGAAGAATGAGGATTGAGGAATTAGGATTGAGGATTGAGGATTGAGGATTGAAGATTGAGGATTGGGTATTGAGGATTGAAGAATGAGGATTGAGGATTGAGGATTGAGGATTGAGTATTGAAGATTGAGTGTTGAGGATTGAAGATTGAGGATTGAGGATTGAGGATTGAGGATTGAGGATTGAAGATTGAGTATTGAGGATTGAATATTGAGGATTGAGGATTGAGATTTGAGGATTGAGGATTGAGGATTGAGGATTGAGGATTGAGTATTGAAGATTGAGTATTGATGCCTGAGGATTGAGGATCGAGGATTGAGGATTGAGGATTGGAGATTGATTATTGAGGATTGAAGATTGAGGATTGAGGATTGAGGATTGAGAATTGAGAATTGAGTATGAGGACTGAGGGTTGAGGATTGAGGTTTGAGGAATGAGGATTGAGGGTTGGGGAACGAGGATTGAGAATTGAGGATTGAGGATTGAGCATTGAAGATTGAGTATTGATGCCTGAGGATTGAGGATTGAGGATTGATGATTGAGTATTGATGATTGAATATTGAGGATTGAGGATTGAGGATTGAGGATTGAGGATTGAGGATTGAGGATTGAAGATTGAGAATTGATGATTGAATATTGAGGATTGAGGATTGAGGTTTGAGGATTGAGGACGAGGACTGACGGTAGAGGATTTAGGTTTGAGGATTGAGGATTGAGGGATGAGGATTGAGGATGAGTGCTAAGGGTCGGGGATTGATGTTCGACGACTGAGGACTGAGGATTGAGGATTGAGAATTGAGGATAGATGTTTGAGGATTGAAGATTGAGGATTGAGGATTGAGGATTGAGGAATGAGGATTGAAGACTGAGTATTGAGGATAGAAGATTGAGGATAGAGGATTGAGTACTGAGGATGGAGGATGAGGGCTGAGGGTTGAGGATTGAGGATTGAGAAATGAGGATTGAGAATTGAGGATTGAAATTGAGGATTGGGTATTGAGGATTGAAGAATGAGGATTGAGGAATTAGGATTGAGGATTGAGGATTGAGGATTGAAGATTGAGGATTGGGTATTGAGGATTGAAGAATGAGGATTGAGGATTGAGGATTGAGGATTGAGGATTGAAGATTGAGTGTTGAGGATTGAAAATTGAGGATTGAGGATTGACGATTGAGGATTGAGGATTGAAGATTGAGTATTGAGGATTGAAGATGGAGGATTGAGTATTGAGGATTGAGGATTCAGGGTTGAAGATTGAGGATTGAGGATTGAGGATTGAGGATTGAGGATTGATAATTGATGATTGAATATTTATGATTGAATATTGAGGACTGAGGATTGAGGGTTGTGGATTGAGGACGAGGACTGAGGGCTGAATATTGATGTTTGAGGTCTGAGGATTAAGGATTGAGGATTGAGAATTGAGAATTGAGGATTAAGGATTGAAGATTAAGGATTGGGTATTTAGGATTGAAGAATGAGGATTGAGGATTGAGGTTTGAGGATTGGGGATTGAAGATTGAGTATTGATGATTGAATATTGAGGATTGAGGATTGAGGTTTGAGGATTGAGGATGAAGGCTGAGGGTTGAGGATTGAGGATTGAGAACTAAGGATTGACAATTGAGTATTGAAGATTGAGGATTGATGACTGAGGATTGACGACTGAGAATTGAGGATTGAGGATTGATGATTGAAGATTGAGTATTGAGGATTGAATATTGCGGATTGAGGATTGAGGATTGAGGATTGAGGATTGAGGATTGAGGATTGAGGATTGCGGATTGAGGATTGAGGATTGAGGATTGAGGATTGAGAATTGAGGATTGAGGATTGAGGATTGAAGATTGAGTATTGATGATTGAATATTGAGGATTGAGGATTGAGGATTGAGGATTGAAGATTGAGTATTGTGGATTGAAGATTGAGGATTGAGTATTGAGGATTGAGGATTCAGGGTTGAAGATTGAGGATTGAGGATTGAGGATTGAAGATTGAGGATTGAGGATTGGGTGTTTAGTATTGAAGAATGAGGATTGAGGATTGAGGTTTGAGGATTGAGGATTGAAGATTGAGTATTGATGATTGAATATTGAGGGTTGAGGATTGAGGTTTGAGGATTGAGGATGAAGACTGAGGGTTGAGGATTGAGGTTTGAGGAACGAGGATCGAGGATTGAGGATTGAGGACTAAGGATTGACGATTGAGTATTGAAGATTGAGGATTGATGACTGAGGATTGACGACTGAGAATTGAGGATTGAGGATTGATGATTGAAGATTGAGTATTGACGATTGAATATTGAGGATTGAGGATTGAGGATTGAGGATTGAGGATTGAGGATTGAGGATTGAAGAGTGAGTATTGAGTATTGAAGGTTGAGGATTGTGGATTGAGGATTAAGGATTGTGGATTGAATATTGTAGATTGAGTATTGATGCCTGAGGATTGAGGATTGAGGATTGTGGATTGAATATTGTAGATTGAGTATTGATGCCTGAGGATTGAGGATTGAGGATTGAGGATTGAGGACTGAGGATTGAAGGTTGAGTATTGAGGATTGAAGATTGAGGATTCAAGATTGAGTATTGATGATTGAATATTGAGGATTGAGGATTGAGGATTGAGGATTGAGGATTGGGTATTGAGGATTGAGTAATGAGGATTGAGGATTGAGGTTTGAGTATTGGGGATTGCAGATTGAGTATTGGCGATTGAAGATTGAGGATTGAGGATTGAGGATTGAGGAATGAGGATCGAAGATTGAGTATTGAGGATTGAAGATTGATGATAGAGGATTGAGTACTGAGGATGGAGGATGAGGGCTGAGGGTTGAAGATTGAGGATTGAGAAATGAGGATTGAGGATTGAGGATTGAAATTGAGGATTGGGTATTGAGGATTGAAGAATGAGGATTGAAGAATTAGGATTGAGGATTGAGGATTGAGGATTGAAGATTGAGGATTGGGTATTGAGGATTGAAGAATGAGGATTGAGGATTGAGGATTGGGGATTGAGGATTGAAGATTAGTGTTGAGGATTGAAGATTGAGGATTGAGGATTGAGGATTGAGGATTGAGGATTGAAGATTGGGTATTGAGGATTGAAGATCGAGGATTGAGTATTGATGATTGAATATTGAGGATTGAGGATTGAGGTTTGAGGATTGAGGACGAGGACTGACGGTAGAGGATTTAGGGTTGAGGGTTGAGGATTGAGGATTGAGGATTGAGGACTAAGGATTGACGATTGAGTATTGAAGATTGAGGATTGATGACTGAGGATTGACGACCGAGAATTGAGGATTGAGGATTGATGATTGAAGATTGAGTATTGAGGATTGAATATTGAGGATTGAGGATTGAGGTTTGAGGATTGAGGATTGAGGATTGAGGATTGAGGATTGAGTATTGAAGATTGAGTATTGATGCCTGAGGATTGAGGATCGAGGATTGAGGATTGAGGATTGGAGATTGATTATTGAGGATTGAAGATTGAGGATTGAGGATTGAGGATTGAGAATTGGGAATTGAGTATGAGGACTGAGGGTTGAGGATTGATGTTTGAGGAATGAGGATTGAGGGTTGGGGAATGAGGATTCAGGATTGAGGATTGAGGATTGAGCATTGAAGATTGAGTATTGATGCCTGAGGATTGAGGATTGAGGATTGAGGATTGAGGATTGAAGATTGAGTGTTGAGGGTTGAAGATTGAGGACTGAGGATTGAGGATTGAGGATTGAGGATTGAAGATTGAGTATTGAGGATTGAAGATTGAGGATTGAGTATTGATGATTGAGGATTCAGGGTTGAAGATTGAGGATTGAGGATTGAGGATTGAGGATTGAGGATTGGAGATTGATTATTGAGTATAGAAGCTTGAGGATTGTGGATTGAGGATTGAGGATTGAGGATTGAGGATTGAGGATTGAGGATTGAGGATTGAGAAATGAGGATTGGAGATTGAGGATTGAGTATTGAGGATTGAGGATTCAGGGTTGAAGATTGAGGATTGAGGATTGAGGATTGAGGATTGAGGATTGAGGACTGAGGATTGGGTATTGAGGATTGAGGAATGAGGATTGAGGATTGAGGTTTGAGGATTGAGGATTGCAGATTGAGTATTGAAGATTGAAGATTGAGGATTGAGGATTGAGGATTGAGGAATGAGGATTGAAGATTGAGTATTGAGGATTGAAGATTGAGGATAGAGGATTGAGTACTGAGGATGGAGGATGAGGGCTGAGGGTTGAGGATTGAGGATTGAGAAATGAGGATTGAGGATTGAGGATTGAAATTGAGGATTGGGTATTGAGGATTGAAGAATGAGGATTGAGGAATTAGGATTGAGGATTGAGGATTGAGGATTGAAGATTGAGGATTGGGTATTGAGGATTGAAGAATGAGGATTGAGGATTGAGGATTGAGGATTGAGTATTGAAGATTGAGTGTTGAGGATTGAAGATTGAGGATTGAGGATTGAGGATTGAGGATTGAGGATTGAAGATTGAGTATTGAGGATTGAATATTGAGGATTGAGGATTGAGATTTGAGGATTGAGGATTGAGGATTGAGGATTGAGGATTGAGTATTGAAGATTGAGTATTGATGCCTGAGGATTGAGGATCGAGGATTGAGGATTGAGGATTGGAGATTGATTATTGAGGATTGAAGATTGAGGATTGAGGATTGAGGATTGAGAATTGAGAATTGAGTATGAGGACTGAGGGTTGAGGATTGAGGTTTGAGGAATGAGGATTGAGGGTTGGGGAATGAGGATTGAGAATTGAGGATTGAGGATTGAGCATTGAAGATTGAGTATTGATGCCTGAGGATTGAGGATTGAGGATTGATGATTGAGTATTGATGATTGAATATTGAGGATTGAGGATTGAGGATTGAGGATTGAGGATTGAGGATTGAGGATTGAAGATTGAGAATTGATGATTGAATATTGAGGATTGAGGATTGAGGTTTGAGGATTGAGGACGAGGACTGACGGTAGAGGATTTAGGTTTGAGGATTGAGGATTGAGGGATGAGGATTGAGGATGAGTGCTAAGGGTCGGGGATTGATGTTCGACGACTGAGGACTGAGGATTGAGGATTGAGAATTGAGGATAGATGTTTGAGGATTGAAGATTGAGGATTGAGGATTGAGGATTGAGGAATGAGGATTGAAGACTGAGTATTGAGGATAGAAGATTGAGGATAGAGGATTGAGTACTGAGGATGGAGGATGAGGGCTGAGGGTTGAGGATTGAGGATTGAGAAATGAGGATTGAGAATTGAGGATTGAAATTGAGGATTGGGTATTGAGGATTGAAGAATGAGGATTGAGGAATTAGGATTGAGGATTGAGGATTGAGGATTGAAGATTGAGGATTGGGTATTGAGGATTGAAGAATGAGGATTGAGGATTGAGGATTGAGGATTGAGGATTGAAGATTGAGTGTTGAGGATTGAAAATTGAGGATTGAGGATTGACGATTGAGGATTGAGGATTGAAGATTGAGTATTGAGGATTGAAGATGGAGGATTGAGTATTGAGGATTGAGGATTCAGGGTTGAAGATTGAGGATTGAGGATTGAGGATTGAGGATTGAGGATTGATAATTGAAGATTGAATATTTATGATTGAATATTGAGGACTGAGGATTGAGGGTTGTGGATTGAGGACGAGGACTGAGGGCTGAATATTGATGTTTGAGGTCTGAGGATTAAGGATTGAGGATTGAGAATTGAGAATTGAGGATTAAGGATTGAAGATTAAGGATTGGGTATTTAGGATTGAAGAATGAGGATTGAGGATTGAGGTTTGAGGATTGGGGATTGAAGATTGAGTATTGATGATTGAATATTGAGGATTGAGGATTGAGGTTTGAGGATTGAGGATGAAGACTGAGGGTTGAGGATTGAGGTTTGAGGAACGAGGATTGAGGATTGAGGATTGAGGATTGAAGATTGAGTATTGAGGATTGAAGATTGAGGATTGAGGATTGAGGATTGAGAATTGGGAATTGAGTATGAGGACTGAGGGTTGAGGATTGATGTTTGAGGAATGAGGATTGAGGGTTGGGGAATGAGGATTCAGGATTGAGGATTGAGGATTGAGCATTGAAGATTGAGTATTGATGCCTGAGGATTGAGGATTGAGGATTGAGGATTGAGGATTGAAGATTGAGTGTTGAGGGTTGAAGATTGAGGACTGAGGATTGAGGATTGAGGATTGAGGATTGAAGATTGAGTATTGAGGATTGAAGATTGAGGATTGAGTATTGATGATTGAGGATTCAGGGTTGAAGATTGAGGATTGAGGATTGAGGATTGACGATCTAGGATTGGAGATTGATTATTGAGTATAGAAGCTTGAGGATTGTGGATTGAGGATTGAGGATTGAGTATTGAGGATTGAAGATTGAGGATTGAGGTTTGAGGATTGTGGAATGAGGATTGAAGGTTGAGTATTGAGGATTGAAGATTGAGGATAGAGGATTGAGTACTGAGGATGGAGGATGAGGGCTGAGGATTGAGGATTGAGGATTGATGATTGAGTATTGATGATTGAATATTGAGGATTGAGGATTGAGGATTGAGGATTGAGGATTGAGGATTGAGGATTGAAGATTGCGGATTGATGGTTGAATATTGAGGATTGAGGATTGAGGTTTGAGGATTGAGGACGAGGACTGACGGTAGAGGATTTAGGTTTGAGGATTGAGGATTGAGGGATGAGGATTGAGGATGAGTGCTAAGGGACGGGGATTGATGTTCGACGACTGAGGACTGAGGATTGAGGATTGAGAATTGAGGATAGATGTTTGAGGATTGAAGATTGAGGATTGAGGATTGAGGATTGAGGAATGAGGATTGAAGACTGAGTATTGAGGATAGAAGATTGAGGATAGAGGATTGAGTACTGAGGATGGAGGATGAGGGCTGAGGGTTGAGGATTGAGGATTGAGAAATGAGGATTGAGAATTGAGGATTGAAATTGAGGATTGGGTATTGAGGATTGAAGAATGAGGATTGAGGAATTAGGATTGAGGATTGAGGATTGAGGATTGAAGATTGAGGATTGGGTATTGAGGATTGAAGAATGAGGATTGAGGATTGAGGATTGAGGATTGAGGATTGAAGATTGAGTGTTGAGGATTGAAAATTGAGGATTGAGGATTGACGATTGAGGATTGAGGATTGAAGATTGAGTATTGAGGATTGAAGATGGAGGATTGAGTATTGAGGATTGAGGATTCAGGGTTGAAGAATGAGGATTGAGGATTGAGGATTGAGGATTGAGGATTGATAATTGAAGATTGAATATTTATGATTGAATATTGAGGACTGAGGATTGAGGGTTGTGGATTGAGGACGAGGACTGAGGGCTGAATATTGATGTTTGAGGTCTGAGGATTAAGGATTGAGGATTGAGAATTGAGAATTGAGGATTAAGGATTGAAGATTAAGGATTGGGTATTTAGGATTGAAGAATGAGGATTGAGGATTGAGGTTTGAGGATTGGGGATTGAAGATTGAGTATTGATGATTGAATATTGAGGATTGAGGATTGAGGTTTGAGGATTGAGGATGAAGACTGAGGGTTGAGGATTGAGGTTTGAGGAACGAGGATTGAGGATTGAGGATTGAGGACTAAGGATTGACGATTGAGTATTGAAGATTGAGGATTGATGACTGAGGATTGACGACTGAGAATTGAGGACTGAGGATTGATGATTGAAGATTGAGTATTGAGGATTGAATATTGCGGATTGAGGATTGAGGATTGAGGATTGAGGATTGAGGATTGAGGATTGAAGATTGAGTATTGAGTATTGAAGGTTGAGGATTGTGGATTGAGGATTAAGGATTGAGGATTGAAGATTGAGTATTGAGGATTGAAGATTGAGGATTGAGGATTGAGGATTGAGAATTGGGAATTGAGTATGAGGACTGAGGGTTGAGGATTGATGTTTGAGGAATGAGGATTGAGGGTTGGGGAATGAGGATTCAGGATTGAGGATTGAGGATTGAGCATTGAAGATTGAGTATTGATGCCTGAGGATTGAGGATTGAGGATTGAGGATTGAGGATTGAAGATTGAGTGTTGAGGGTTGAAGATTGAGGACTGAGGATTGAGGATTGAGGATTGAGGATTGAAGATTGAGTATTGAGGATTGAAGATTGAGGATTGAGTATTGATGATTGAGGATTCAGGGTTGAAGATTGAGGATTGAGGATTGAGGATTGACGATCTAGGATTGGAGATTGATTATTGAGTATAGAAGCTTGAGGATTGTGGATTGAGGATTGAGGATTGAGTATTGAGGATTGAAGATTGAGGATTGAGGTTTGAGGATTGTGGAATGAGGATTGAAGGTTGAGTATTGAGGATTGAAGATTGAGGATAGAGGATTGAGTACTGAGGATGGAGGATGAGGGCTGAGGGTTGAGGATTGAGGAATTAGGATTGAGGATTGAGGATTGAGGATTGAAGATTGAGGATTGGGTATTGAGGATTGAAGAATGAGGATTGAGGATTGAAGATTGCGGATTGATGGTTGACGATTGAGGATTGAGGATTGAAGATTGAGTATTGAGGATTGAAGATTGAGGATTGAGTATTGAGGATTGAGGATTCAGGGTTGAAGGTTGAGGACTGAGGATTGAGAAATGAGGATTGAGGATTGAGGATTGAAATTGAGGATTGGGTATTGAGGATTGAAGAATGAGGATTGAGGAATTAGGATTGAGGATTGAGGATTGAGGATTGAAGATTGAGGATTGGGTATTGAGGATTGAAGAATGAGGATTGAGGATTGAGGATTGAGGATTGAGGATTGAAGATTGAGTGTTGAGGATTGAAAATTGAGGATTGAGGATTGACGATTGAGGATTGAGGATTGAAGATTGAGTATTGAGGATTGAAGATGGAGGATTGAGTATTGAGGATTGAGGATTCAGGGTTGAAGATTGAGGATTGAGGATTGAGGATTGAGGATTGAGGATTGATAATTGATGATTGAATATTTATGATTGAATATTGAGGACTGAGGATTGAGGGTTGTGGATTGAGGACGAGGACTGAGGGCTGAATATTGATGTTTGAGGTCTGAGGATTAAGGATTGAGGATTGAGAATTGAGAATTGAGGATTAAGGATTGAAGATTAAGGATTGGGTATTTAGGATTGAAGAATGAGGATTGAGGATTGAGGTTTGAGGATTGGGGATTGAAGATTGAGTATTGATGATTGAATATTGAGGATTGAGGATTGAGGTTTGAGGATTGAGGATGAAGGCTGAGGGTTGAGGATTGAGGATTGAGAACTAAGGATTGACAATTGAGTATTGAAGATTGAGGATTGATGACTGAGGATTGACGACTGAGAATTGAGGATTGAGGATTGATGATTGAAGATTGAGTATTGAGGATTGAATATTGCGGATTGAGGATTGAGGATTGAGGATTGAGGATTGAGGATTGAGGATTGAGGATTGCGGATTGAGGATTGAGGATTGAGGATTGAGGATTGAGAATTGAGGATTGAGGATTGAGGATTGAAGATTGAGTATTGATGATTGAATATTGAGGATTGAGGATTGAGGATTGAGGATTGAAGATTGAGTATTGTGGATTGAAGATTGAGGATTGAGTATTGAGGATTGAGGATTCAGGGTTGAAGATTGAGGATTGAGGATTGAGGATTGAAGATTGAGGATTGAGGATTGGGTGTTTAGTATTGAAGAATGAGGATTGAGGATTGAGGTTTGAGGATTGAGGATTGAAGATTGAGTATTGATGATTGAATATTGAGGGTTGAGGATTGAGGTTTGAGGATTGAGGATGAAGACTGAGGGTTGAGGATTGAGGTTTGAGGAACGAGGATCGAGGATTGAGGATTGAGGACTAAGGATTGACGATTGAGTATTGAAGATTGAGGATTGATGACTGAGGATTGACGACTGAGAATTGAGGATTGAGGATTGATGATTGAAGATTGAGTATTGACGATTGAATATTGAGGATTGAGGATTGAGGATTGAGGATTGAGGATTGAGGATTGAGGATTGAAGAGTGAGTATTGAGTATTGAAGGTTGAGGATTGTGGATTGAGGATTAAGGATTGTGGATTGAATATTGTAGATTGAGTATTGATGCCTGAGGATTGAGGATTGAGGATTGTGGATTGAATATTGTAGATTGAGTATTGATGCCTGAGGATTGAGGATTGAGGATTGAGGATTGAGGACTGAGGATTGAAGGTTGAGTATTGAGGATTGAAGATTGAGGATTCAAGATTGAGTATTGATGATTGAATATTGAGGATTGAGGATTGAGGATTGAGGATTGAGGATTGGGTATTGAGGATTGAGTAATGAGGATTGAGGATTGAGGTTTGAGTATTGGGGATTGCAGATTGAGTATTGGCGATTGAAGATTGAGGATTGAGGATTGAGGATTGAGGAATGAGGATCGAAGATTGAGTATTGAGGATTGAAGATTGATGATAGAGGATTGAGTACTGAGGATGGAGGATGAGGGCTGAGGGTTGAAGATTGAGGATTGAGAAATGAGGATTGAGGATTGAGGATTGAAATTGAGGATTGGGTATTGAGGATTGAAGAATGAGGATTGAAGAATTAGGATTGAGGATTGAGGATTGAGGATTGAAGATTGAGGATTGGGTATTGAGGATTGAAGAATGAGGATTGAGGATTGAGGATTGGGGATTGAGGATTGAAGATTAGTGTTGAGGATTGAAGATTGAGGATTGAGGATTGAGGATTGAGGATTGAGGATTGAAGATTGGGTATTGAGGATTGAAGATCGAGGATTGAGTATTGATGATTGAATATTGAGGATTGAGGATTGAGGTTTGAGGATTGAGGACGAGGACTGACGGTAGAGGATTTAGGGTTGAGGGTTGAGGATTGAGGAACGAGGATTGAGGATGAGTGCTAAGGGTCGGGGATTGAGGTTCGACGACTGAGTACTGAGGATTGAGGATTGAGAATTGAGGATTGATGTTTGAGGATTGAAGATTGAGGATTGAGGATTGAGGATTGAGGAATGAGGATTGAAGATTGAGTATTGAGGATTGAAGATTGAGGATAGAGGATTGAGTACTGAGGATGGAGGATGAGGGCTGAGGGTTGAGGGTTGAGGATTGAGAAATGAGGATTGAGGATTGAGGATAGAAATTGAGGATTGGGTATTGAGGATTGAAGAATGAGGATTGAGGAATTAGGATTGAGGATTGAGGATTGAGGACTGAAGATTGAGGATTGGGTATTGAGGATTGAAGAATGAGGATTGAGGATTGAGGATTGAGGATTGAGGATTGAAGATTGAGTGTTGAGGATTGAAAATTGAGGATTGAGGATTGACGATTGAGGATTGAGGATTGAAGATTGAGTATTGAGGATTGAAGATTGAGGATTGAGTATTGAGGATTCAGGGTTGAAGACTGAGGATTGAGGATTGAGGATTGAGGATTGAGGATTGAGGATTGAAGATTGAATATTTATGATTGAATATTGAGGACTGAGGATTGAGGGTTGTGGATTGAGGACGAGGACTGAGGGTTGAATATTGATGTTTGAGGTCTGAGGATTAAGGATTGAGGATTGAGGATTGAGTATTGAGGATTGAGGATTGAGGATTGAGGATTGAGAATTGAGGATTGAGGATTGAGGATTGAAGATTGAGTATTGATGATTGAATATTGAGGATTGAGGATTGAGGATTGAGGATTGAAGATTGAGTATTGAGGATTGAAGATTGAGGATTGAGTATTGAGGATTGAGGATTCAGGGTTGAAGATTGAGGATTGAGGATTGAGGATTGAGGATTGAGGATTGAGGATTGGGTGTTTAGTATTGAAGAATGAGGATTGAGGATTGAGGTTTGAGAATTGAGGATTGAAGATTGAGTATTGATGATTGAATATTGAGGGTTGAGGATTGAGGTTTGAGGATTGAGGATGAAGACTGAGGGTTGAGGATTGAGGTTTGAGGAACGAGGATCGAGGATTGAGGATTGAGGACTAAGGATTGACGATTGAGTATTGAAGATTGAGGATTGATGACTGAGGATTGACGACCGAGAATTGAGGATTGAGGATTGATGATTGAAGATTGAGTATTGAGGATTGAATATTGAGGATTGAGGATTGAGGTTTGAGGATTGAGGATTGAGGATTGAGGATTGAGGATTGAGTATTGAAGATTGAGTATTGATGCCTGAGGATTGAGGATCGAGGATTGAGGATTGAGGATTGGAGATTGATTATTGAGGATTGAAGATTGAGGATTGAGGATTGAGGATTGAGAATTGGGAATTGAGTATGAGGACTGAGGGTTGAGGATTGATGTTTGAGGAATGAGGATTGAGGGTTGGGGAATGAGGATTCAGGATTGAGGATTGAGGATTGAGCATTGAAGATTGAGTATTGATGCCTGAGGATTGAGGATTGAGGATTGAGGATTGAGGATTGAAGATTGAGTGTTGAGGGTTGAAGATTGAGGACTGAGGATTGAGGATTGAGGATTGAGGATTGAAGATTGAGTATTGAGGATTGAAGATTGAGGATTGAGTATTGATGATTGAGGATTCAGGGTTGAAGATTGAGGATTGAGGATTGAGGATTGAGGATTGAGGATTGGAGATTGATTATTGAGTATAGAAGCTTGAGGATTGTGGATTGAGGATTGAGGATTGAGGATTGAGGATTGAGGATTGAGGATTGAGGATTGAGAAATGAGGATTGGAGATTGAGGATTGAGTATTGAGGATTGAGGATTCAGGGTTGAAGATTGAGGATTGAGGATTGAGGATTGAGGATTGAGGATTGAGGACTGAGGATTGGGTATTGAGGATTGAGGAATGAGGATTGAGGATTGAGGTTTGAGGATTGAGGATTGCAGATTGAGTATTGAAGATTGAAGATTGAGGATTGAGGATTGAGGATTGAGGAATGAGGATTGAAGATTGAGTATTGAGGATTGAAGATTGAGGATAGAGGATTGAGTACTGAGGATGGAGGATGAGGGCTGAGGGTTGAGGATTGAGGATTGAGAAATGAGGATTGAGGATTGAGGATTGAAATTGAGGATTGGGTATTGAGGATTGAAGAATGAGGATTGAGGAATTAGGATTGAGGATTGAGGATTGAGGATTGAAGATTGAGGATTGGGTATTGAGGATTGAAGAATGAGGATTGAGGATTGAGGATTGAGGATTGAGTATTGAAGATTGAGTGTTGAGGATTGAAGATTGAGGATTGAGGATTGAGGATTGAGGATTGAGGATTGAAGATTGAGTATTGAGGATTGAATATTGAGGATTGAGGATTGAGATTTGAGGATTGAGGATTGAGGATTGAGGATTGAGGATTGAGTATTGAAGATTGAGTATTGATGCCTGAGGATTGAGGATCGAGGATTGAGGATTGAGGATTGGAGATTGATTATTGAGGATTGAAGATTGAGGATTGAGGATTGAGGATTGAGAATTGAGAATTGAGTATGAGGACTGAGGGTTGAGGATTGAGGTTTGAGGAATGAGGATTGAGGGTTGGGGAATGAGGATTGAGAATTGAGGATTGAGGATTGAGCATTGAAGATTGAGTATTGATGCCTGAGGATTGAGGATTGAGGATTGATGATTGAGTATTGATGATTGAATATTGAGGATTGAGGATTGAGGATTGAGGATTGAGGATTGAGGATTGAGGATTGAAGATTGAGAATTGATGATTGAATATTGAGGATTGAGGATTGAGGTTTGAGGATTGAGGACGAGGACTGACGGTAGAGGATTTAGGTTTGAGGATTGAGGATTGAGGGATGAGGATTGAGGATGAGTGCTAAGGGTCGGGGATTGATGTTCGACGACTGAGGACTGAGGATTGAGGATTGAGAATTGAGGATAGATGTTTGAGGATTGAAGATTGAGGATTGAGGATTGAGGATTGAGGAATGAGGATTGAAGACTGAGTATTGAGGATAGAAGATTGAGGATAGAGGATTGAGTACTGAGGATGGAGGATGAGGGCTGAGGGTTGAGGATTGAGGATTGAGAAATGAGGATTGAGAATTGAGGATTGAAATTGAGGATTGGGTATTGAGGATTGAAGAATGAGGATTGAGGAATTAGGATTGAGGATTGAGGATTGAGGATTGAAGATTGAGGATTGGGTATTGAGGATTGAAGAATGAGGATTGAGGATTGAGGATTGAGGATTGAGGATTGAAGATTGAGTGTTGAGGATTGAAAATTGAGGATTGAGGATTGACGATTGAGGATTGAGGATTGAAGATTGAGTATTGAGGATTGAAGATGGAGGATTGAGTATTGAGGATTGAGGATTCAGGGTTGAAGATTGAGGATTGAGGATTGAGGATTGAGGATTGAGGATTGATAATTGAAGATTGAATATTTATGATTGAATATTGAGGACTGAGGATTGAGGGTTGTGGATTGAGGACGAGGACTGAGGGCTGAATATTGATGTTTGAGGTCTGAGGATTAAGGATTGAGGATTGAGAATTGAGAATTGAGGATTAAGGATTGAAGATTAAGGATTGGGTATTTAGGATTGAAGAATGAGGATTGAGGATTGAGGTTTGAGGATTGGGGATTGAAGATTGAGTATTGATGATTGAATATTGAGGATTGAGGATTGAGGTTTGAGGATTGAGGATGAAGACTGAGGGTTGAGGATTGAGGTTTGAGGAACGAGGATTGAGGATTGAGGATTGAGGACTAAGGATTGACGATTGAGTATTGAAGATTGAGGATTGATGACTGAGGATTGACGACTGAGAATTGAGGACTGAGGATTGATGATTGAAGATTGAGTATTGAGGATTGAATATTGCGGATTGAGGATTGAGGATTGAGGATTGAGGATTGAGGATTGAGGATTGAAGATTGAGTATTGAGTATTGAAGGTTGAGGATTGTGGATTGAGGATTAAGGATTGAGGATTGAAGATTGAGTATTGAGGATTGAAGATTGAGGATTGAGGATTGAGGATTGAGAATTGGGAATTGAGTATGAGGACTGAGGGTTGAGGATTGATGTTTGAGGAATGAGGATTGAGGGTTGGGGAATGAGGATTCAGGATTGAGGATTGAGGATTGAGCATTGAAGATTGAGTATTGATGCCTGAGGATTGAGGATTGAGGATTGAGGATTGAGGATTGAAGATTGAGTGTTGAGGGTTGAAGATTGAGGACTGAGGATTGAGGATTGAGGATTGAGGATTGAAGATTGAGTATTGAGGATTGAAGATTGAGGATTGAGTATTGATGATTGAGGATTCAGGGTTGAAGATTGAGGATTGAGGATTGAGGATTGACGATCTAGGATTGGAGATTGATTATTGAGTATAGAAGCTTGAGGATTGTGGATTGAGGATTGAGGATTGAGTATTGAGGATTGAAGATTGAGGATTGAGGTTTGAGGATTGTGGAATGAGGATTGAAGGTTGAGTATTGAGGATTGAAGATTGAGGATAGAGGATTGAGTACTGAGGATGGAGGATGAGGGCTGAGGATTGAGGATTGAGGATTGATGATTGAGTATTGATGATTGAATATTGAGGATTGAGGATTGAGGATTGAGGATTGAGGATTGAGGATTGAGGATTGAAGATTGCGGATTGATGGTTGAATATTGAGGATTGAGGATTGAGGTTTGAGGATTGAGGACGAGGACTGACGGTAGAGGATTTAGGTTTGAGGATTGAGGATTGAGGGATGAGGATTGAGGATGAGTGCTAAGGGTCGGGGATTGATGTTCGACGACTGAGGACTGAGGATTGAGGATTGAGAATTGAGGATAGATGTTTGAGGATTGAAGATTGAGGATTGAGGATTGAGGATTGAGGAATGAGGATTGAAGACTGAGTATTGAGGATAGAAGATTGAGGATAGAGGATTGAGTACTGAGGATGGAGGATGAGGGCTGAGGGTTGAGGATTGAGGATTGAGAAATGAGGATTGAGAATTGAGGATTGAAATTGAGGATTGGGTATTGAGGATTGAAGAATGAGGATTGAGGAATTAGGATTGAGGATTGAGGATTGAGGATTGAAGATTGAGGATTGGGTATTGAGGATTGAAGAATGAGGATTGAGGATTGAGGATTGAGGATTGAGGATTGAAGATTGAGTGTTGAGGATTGAAAATTGAGGATTGAGGATTGACGATTGAGGATTGAGGATTGAAGATTGAGTATTGAGGATTGAAGATGGAGGATTGAGTATTGAGGATTGAGGATTCAGGGTTGAAGAATGAGGATTGAGGATTGAGGATTGAGGATTGAGGATTGATAATTGAAGATTGAATATTTATGATTGAATATTGAGGACTGAGGATTGAGGGTTGTGGATTGAGGACGAGGACTGAGGGCTGAATATTGATGTTTGAGGTCTGAGGATTAAGGATTGAGGATTGAGAATTGAGAATTGAGGATTAAGGATTGAAGATTAAGGATTGGGTATTTAGGATTGAAGAATGAGGATTGAGGATTGAGGTTTGAGGATTGGGGATTGAAGATTGAGTATTGATGATTGAATATTGAGGATTGAGGATTGAGGTTTGAGGATTGAGGATGAAGACTGAGGGTTGAGGATTGAGGTTTGAGGAACGAGGATTGAGGATTGAGGATTGAGGACTAAGGATTGACGATTGAGTATTGAAGATTGAGGATTGATGACTGAGGATTGACGACTGAGAATTGAGGACTGAGGATTGATGATTGAAGATTGAGTATTGAGGATTGAATATTGCGGATTGAGGATTGAGGATTGAGGATTGAGGATTGAGGATTGAGGATTGAAGATTGAGTATTGAGTATTGAAGGTTGAGGATTGTGGATTGAGGATTAAGGATTGAGGATTGAAGATTGAGTATTGAGGATTGAAGATTGAGGATTGAGGATTGAGGATTGAGAATTGGGAATTGAGTATGAGGACTGAGGGTTGAGGATTGATGTTTGAGGAATGAGGATTGAGGGTTGGGGAATGAGGATTCAGGATTGAGGATTGAGGATTGAGCATTGAAGATTGAGTATTGATGCCTGAGGATTGAGGATTGAGGATTGAGGATTGAGGATTGAAGATTGAGTGTTGAGGGTTGAAGATTGAGGACTGAGGATTGAGGATTGAGGATTGAGGATTGAAGATTGAGTATTGAGGATTGAAGATTGAGGATTGAGTATTGATGATTGAGGATTCAGGGTTGAAGATTGAGGATTGAGGATTGAGGATTGACGATCTAGGATTGGAGATTGATTATTGAGTATAGAAGCTTGAGGATTGTGGATTGAGGATTGAGGATTGAGTATTGAGGATTGAAGATTGAGGATTGAGGTTTGAGGATTGTGGAATGAGGATTGAAGGTTGAGTATTGAGGATTGAAGATTGAGGATAGAGGATTGAGTACTGAGGATGGAGGATGAGGGCTGAGGGTTGAGGATTGAGGAATTAGGATTGAGGATTGAGGATTGAGGATTGAAGATTGAGGATTGGGTATTGAGGATTGAAGAATGAGGATTGAGGATTGAAGATTGCGGATTGATGGTTGACGATTGAGGATTGAGGATTGAAGATTGAGTATTGAGGATTGAAGATTGAGGATTGAGTATTGAGGATTGAGGATTCAGGGTTGAAGGTTGAGGACTGAGGATTGAGAAATGAGGATTGAGGATTGAGGATTGAAATTGAGGATTGGGTATTGAGGATTGAAGAATGAGGATTGAGGAATTAGGATTGAGGATTGAGGATTGAGGATTGAAGATTGAGGATTGGGTATTGAGGATTGAAGAATGAGGATTGAGGACTGAGGATTGAGGATTGAGGATTGAAGATTGAGTGTTGAGGATTGAAGATTGCGGATTGAGGGTTGACGATTGAGGATTGAGGATTGAAGATTAAGTATTGAGGATTGAAGGTTGAGGATTGAGTATTGAGGATTGAGTATTCAGGGTTGAAGATTGAGGATTGAGGATTGAGGAATGAGGATTGAGGATTAAGGATTGAAGATTGAATATTGATGATTGAATATTGAGGACTGAGGATTGAGGTTTGTGGATTGAGGACGAGGACTGAGGGTTGAATATTGATGTTTGATGTCTGAGGATTAAGGATTGAGGATTGAGAATTGAGGATTGAGGATTGAGGATTGAAGATTAAGGATTGGGTATTTAGGATTGAAGAATGAGGATTGAGGATTGAGGTTTGAGGATTGGGGATTGAAGTTTGAGTATTGATGATTGAATATTGAGGATTGAGGATTGAGGTTTGAGGATTGAGGATGAAGACTGAGGGTTGAGGATTGAGGTTTGAGGAACGAGGATTGAGGATTGAGGATTGAGGACTAAGGATTGACGATTGAGTATTGAAGATTGAGGATTGATGACTGAGGATTGACGACTGAGAATTGAGGACTGAGGATTGATGATTGAAGATTGAGTATTGAGGATTGAATATTGCGGATTGAGGATTGAGGATTGAGGATTGAGGATTGAGGATTGAGGATTGAAGATTGAGTATTGAGTATTGAAGGTTGAGGATTGTGGATTGAGGATTAAGGATTGAGGATTGAAGATTGAGTATTGAGGATTGAAGATTGAGGATTGAGGATTGAGGATTGAGAATTGGGAATTGAGTATGAGGACTGAGGGTTGAGGATTGATGTTTGAGGAATGAGGATTGAGGGTTGGGGAATGAGGATTCAGGATTGAGGATTGAGGATTGAGCATTGAAGATTGAGTATTGATGCCTGAGGATTGAGGATTGAGGATTGAGGATTGAGGATTGAAGATTGAGTGTTGAGGGTTGAAGATTGAGGACTGAGGATTGAGGATTGAGGATTGAGGATTGAAGATTGAGTATTGAGGATTGAAGATTGAGGATTGAGTATTGATGATTGAGGATTCAGGGTTGAAGATTGAGGATTGAGGATTGAGGATTGACGATCTAGGATTGGAGATTGATTATTGAGTATAGAAGCTTGAGGATTGTGGATTGAGGATTGAGGATTGAGTATTGAGGATTGAAGATTGAGGATTGAGGTTTGAGGATTGTGGAATGAGGATTGAAGGTTGAGTATTGAGGATTGAAGATTGAGGATAGAGGATTGAGTACTGAGGATGGAGGATGAGGGCTGAGGGTTGAGGATTGAGGAATTAGGATTGAGGATTGAGGATTGAGGATTGAAGATTGAGGATTGGGTATTGAGGATTGAAGAATGAGGATTGAGGACTGAGGATTGAGGATTGAGGATTGAAGATTGAGTGTTGAGGATTGAAGATTGCGGATTGATGGTTGACGATTGAGGATTGAGGATTGAAGATTGAGTATTGAGGATTGAAGGTTGAGGATTGAGTATTGAGTATTGAGGATTGAGGATTCAGGGTTGAAGGTTGAGGATTGAGGATTGAGAAATGAGGATTGAGGATTGAGGATTGAAATTGAGGATTGGGTATTGAGGATTGAAGAATGAGGATTGAGGAATTAGGATTGAGGATTGAGGATTGAGGATTGAAGATTGAGGATTGGGTATTGAGGATTGAAGAATGAGGATTGAGGACTGAGGATTGAGGATTGAGGATTGAAGATTGAGTGTTGAGGATTGAAGATTGCGGATTGAGGGTTGACGATTGAGGATTGAGGATTGAAGATTGAGTATTGAGGATTGAAGGTTGAGGATTGAGTATTGAGGATTGAGTATTCAGGGTTGAAGATTGAGGATTGAGGATTGAGGAATGAGGATTGAGGATTAAGGATTGAAGATTGAATATTGATGATTGAATATTGAGGACTGAGGATTGAGGTTTGGGGATTGAGGACGAGGACTGAGGGTTGAATATTGATGTTTGATGTCTGAGGATTAAGGATTGAGGATTGAGAATTGAGGATTGAGGATTGAGGATTGAAGATTAAGGATTGGGTATTTAGGATTGAAGAATGAGGATTGAGGATTGAGGTTTGAGGATTGAGGATTGAAGATTTAGTATTGATGATTGAATATTGAGGATTGAGGATTGAGGTTTGAGGATTGAGGATGAAGACTGGGGGTTGAGGATTGAGGTTTGAGGAACGAGGATTGAGGATTGAGGATTGAGGACTAAGGATTGACGATTGAGTATTGAAGATTGAGGATTGATGACTGAGGATTGAAGACTGAGAATTGAGGATTGAGGATTGATGATTGAAGATTGAGTATTGAGGATTGAATATTGCGGATTGAGGATTGAGGATTGAGGATTGAGGATTGAGGATTGAGGATTGAAGATTGAGTATTGAGTATTGAAGGCTGAGGATTGTGGATTGAGTATTAAGGATTGAGGATTGAATATTGTAGATTGAGTATTGATGCCTGAGGATTGAGGATTGAGGATTGAGGATTGAGGATTGAGGATTGAAGATTGAGTATTGAGGATTGAAGATTGAGGTTTGAAGATTGAGTATTGATGAATGAATATTGAGGATTGAGGATTGAGGATTGAGTATTGAGGATTGAGGATTGAGGATTCAGGATTGAGAATTGAGGATTGAGGAACGAGGATTGAAGATTGAGTATTGATGATTGAATATTGAGGATTGAGGATTGAGGATTGAGGATTGAAGAATGAGTATTGAGGATTGAGGATTGAGGATTGAGGATTGAGGATTGAGGATTGAGGATTGAGGATTGGGTATTGAGGATTGAGGAATGAGGATTGAGGATTGAGGTTTGAGGATTGAGGATTGCAGATTGAGTATTGAGGATTGAAGATTGAGGATTGAGGATTGAGGATTGAGGAATGAGGATTGAAGATTGAGTATTGAGGATTGAAGATTGAGGATAGAGGATTGAGTACTGAAGATGGAGGATGAGGGCTGAGGGTTGAGGATTGAGGATTGAGAAATGAGGATTGAGGATTGAGGATTGAAATTGAGGATTGGGTATTGAGGATTGAAGAATGAGGATTGAGGAATTAGGATTGAGGATTGAGGATTGAGGATTGAAGATTGAGGATTGGGTATTGAGGATTGAGGAATGAGGATTGAGGATTGAGTATTGAGGATTGAGTATTGAAGATTGAGTGTTGAGGATTGAAGATTGAGGATTGAGGATTGAGGATTGAGGATTGAGGATTGTAGATTGAGTATTGAGGATTGAAGATTGAGGATTGAGTATTGAGGATTGAGGATTCAGGGTTGAAGATTGAGGATTGAGGATTGAGGATTGAGGATTGAGGATTGAGGATTGAAGATTGAATATTGATGATTGAATATTGAGGACTGCGGATTGAGGGTTGTGGATTGTGGGCGAGGACTCAGGGCTGAATATTGATGTTTGAGGTCCGGGGATTAAGGATTGAGGATTGAGAATTGAGGATTGAGGATTGAGGATTGAAGATTGAGGATTGGGTATTGAGGATTGAAGATTGAGGATTGAATATTGAGGATTGAGGATTCAGGGTTGAAGATTGAGGATTGAGGATTGAGGATTGAGGACTGAGGATTGAGGATTGAAGATTGAATATCGATGATTGAATATTGAGGACTGAGGATTGAGGGTTGTGGATTGAGGACGAGGACTGAGGCTTGAATATTGACGTTTGAGGTCTGAGGATTAAGGATTGAGGATTGAGAATTGAGTATTGAGGATTGAGGATTGAAGATTGAGGATTGGGTATTTAGCATTGAAGAATGAGGACTGAGGATTGAGGTTTTAGGATTGAGGATTGAAGATTGAGTATTGATGATTGATTATTGAGGATTGAGGATTGAGGTTTGAGGATTGAGGATGAAGTCTGAGGGTTGAGGATTGAGGTTTGAGGAACGAGGATTGAGGATTGAGGATTGAGGACTAAGGATTGACGATTGAGTATTGAAGATTGAGGAATGATGGCTGAGGACTGACGACTGAGAATTGAGGATTGAGGATTGATGATTGAAGGTTGAGTATTGAGGATTGAATATTGAGGATTGAGGATTGAGGATTGAGGATTGAAATTGAGGATTGGGTATTGAGGATTGAAGAATGAGGATTGAGGAATTAGGATTGAGGATTGAGGATTGAGGATTGAAGATTGAGGATTGGGTATTGAGGATTGAAGAATGAGGATTGAGGACTGAGGATTGAGGATCGAGGATTGAAGATTGATTGTTGAGGATTGAAGATTGAGGATTGAGGATTGACGATTGAGGATTGAGGATTGAAGATTGAGTATTGAGGATTGAAGATTGAGGATTGAGTATTGAGGATTGAGGATTCAGGGTTGAAGATTGAGGATTGAGGATTGAGGATTGAGGATCTAGGATTGGAGATTGGTTATTGAGTATAGAAGCTTGAGGATTGTGGATTGAGGATTGAGGATTGAGGATTGAGGATTGAGGATTGAGGATTGAGGATTGAGAATTGAGGATTGGAGATTGAGGATTGAGTATTGAGGATTGAGGATTCAGGGTTGAAGATTGAGGATTGAGGATTGAGGATTGAGGATTGAGGATTGAGGATTGAGGATTGAGGATTGGGTATTGAGGATTGAGGACTGAGGATTGAGGATTGAGGTTTGAGGATTGAGGATTGCAGATTGAGTATTGAGGATTGAAGATTGAGGATTGAGGATTGAGGATTGAGGAATGAGGATTGAAGATTGAGTATTGAGGATTGAAGATTGAGGATAGAGGATTGAGTACTGAAGATGGAGGATGAGGGCTGAGGGTTGAGGATTGAGGATTGAGAAATGAGGATTGAGGATTGAGGATTGAAATTGAGGATTGGGTATTGAGGATTGAAGAATGAGGATTGAGGAATTAGGATTGAGGATTGAGGATTGAGGATTGAAGATTGAGGATTGGGTATTGAGGATTGAAGAATGAGGATTGAGGATTGAGGATTGAGGATTGAGTATTGAAGATTGAGTGTTGAGGATTGAAGATTGAGGATTGAGGATTGAGGATTGAGGATTGAGGATTGTAGATTGAGTATTGAGGATTGAAGATTGAGGATTGAGGATTGAGGATTGAGGATTGAGGATTGGGTATTGAGGATTGAGGATTGAGGATTGAGGATTGAAGATTGAGTAATGAGTATTGAAGGTTGAGGATTGTGGATTGAGGATTAAGGATTGTGGATTGAATATTGTAGATTGAGTATTGATGGCTGAGGATTGATGATTGAGGATTGAGGATTGAGTATTGATGATTGAATATTGAGGATTGAGGATTGAGGTTTGAGGATTGAGGATTGAGGATTGAGGATTGAGGATTGAGTATTGAAGATTGAGTATTGATGCCTGAGGATTGAGGATCGAGGATTGAGGATTGAGGATTGGAGATTGACTATTGAGGATTGAAGATTGAGGATTGAGGATTGAGGATTGAGAATTGAGAATTGAGTATGAGGACTGAGGGTTGAGGATTGAGGTTTGAGGAATGAGGACTGAGGGTTGGGGAATGAGGATTGAGGATTGAGGATTGAGGATTGAGCATTGAAGGTTGAGTATTGATGCCTGAGGATTGAGGATTGAGGATTGATGATTGAGGATCGAGGATTGAAGATTGAGAATTGAGGATTGAAGATCGAGGATTGTGGATTGAGGATTGAGGATGGAGGATGAGGGCAGAGGGTTGAGGATTGAGGATTGAGAAATGAGGATTGAGGATTGAGGATTGAAATTGAGGATTGGGTATTGAGGATTGAAGAATGAGGATTGAGGAATTAGGATTGAGGATTGAGGATTGAGGATTGAAGATTGAGGATTGGGTATTGAGGGTTGAAGAATGAGGATTGAGGATTGAGGATTGAGGATTGAGGATTGAAGATTGAGTGCTGAGGATTGAAGATTGAGGATTGAGGATTGAGGATTGAGGATTGAGGATTGAAGGTTGAGTATTGAGGATTGAAGATTGAGGATTGAGTATTGAGGATTGAGGATTGAGGACTAAGGATTGACGATTGAGTATTGAAGATTGAGGATTGATGACTGAGGATTGACGACTGAGAATTGAGGATTGAGGATTGATTATTGAAGATTGAGTATTGAGGATTGAATATTGAGGATTGAGGATTGAGGATTGAGGATTGAGGATTGAGGATTGAGGATTGAGGATTGAGGATTGAAGATTGAGTAATGAGTATTGAAGGTTGAGGATTGTGGATTGAGGATTAAGGATTGTGGATTGAATATTGTAGATTGAGTATTGATGGCTGAGGATTGATGATTGAGGATTGAGGATTGAGGATTGAGGATTGAGGACCGAAGATTGAGTATTGATGATTGAATATTGAGGATTGAGGATTGAGGTTTGAGGATTGAGGATTGAGGATTGAGGATTGAGGATTGAGTATTGAAGATTGAGTATTGATGCCTGAGGATTGAGGATCGAGGATTGAGGATTGAGGATTGGAGATTGACTATTGAGGATTGAAGATTGAGGATTGAGGATTGAGGATTGAGAATTGAGAATTGAGTATGAGGACTGAGGGTTGAGGGTTGAGGTTTGAGGAATGAGGACTGAGGGTTGGGGAATGAGGATTGAGGATTGAGGATTGAGTATTGATGCCTGAGGATTGAGGATTGAGGATTGATGATTGAGGATCGAGGATTGAAGATTGAGAATTGAGGATTGAAGATCGAGGATTGTGGATTGAGGATTGAGGATGGAGGATGAGGGCAGAGGGTTGAGGATTGAGGATTGAGAAATGAGGATTGAGGATTGAGGATTGAAATTGAGGATTGGGTATTGAGGATTGAAGAATGAGGATTGAGGAATTAGGATTGAGGATTGAGGATTGAGGATTGAAGATTGAGGATTGGGTATTGAGGGTTGAAGAATGAGGATTGAGGATTGAGGATTGAGGATTGAGGATTGAAGATTGAGTGCTGAGGAATGAAGATTGAGGATTGAGGATTGAGGATTGAGGATTGAGGATTGAAGGTTGAGTATTGAGGATTGAAGATTGAGGATTGAGTATTGAGGATTGAGGATTGAGGACTAAGGATTGACGATTGAGTATTGAAGATTGAGGATTGATGACTGAGGATTGACGACTGAGAATTGAGGATTGAGGATTGATTATTGAAGATTGAGTATTGAGGATTGAATATTGAGGATTGAGGATTGAGGATTGAGGATTGAGGATTGAGGATTGAGGATTGAGGATTGAGGATTGAAGATTGAGTATTGAGTATTGAAGGTTGAGGATTGTGGATTGAGGATTAAGGATTGTGGATTGAATATTGTAGATTGAGTATTGATGCCTGAGGATTGAGGATTGAGGATTGAGGATTGATGCCTGAGGATTGAGTATCGAGGATTGAGGATTGAGGATTGGAGATTGATTATTGAGGATTGAAGATTGAGGATTGAGGATTGAGGATTGAGAATTGAGAATTGAGTATGAGGACTGAAGGTTGAGGATTGAGGTTTGAGGAATGAGGATTGAGTGTTGGGTAATGAGGATTGAGGATTGAGGATTGAGGATTGAGCATTGAAGATTGAGTATTGATGCCTGAGGATTGAGGATTGAGGATTGATGATTGAGGATCGAGGATTGAAGGTTGAGAATTGAGGATTGAAGATTGAGGATTGAAGATTGCGTATTGATGATTGAATATTGAGGATTGAGGATTCAGGATTGAGGATTGAGGATTGAGGATTGAGGATCGAAGATTGAGTATTGATGATTGAATATTGAGGATTGAAGAATGAGGATTGAGGATTGAGGATTGAGGATTGAGGATCTAGGATTGGAGATTGATTATTGAGTATAGAAGGTTGAGGATTGTGGATTGAGGATTGAGGATTGAGGATTGAGGATTGAGGATTGAGAATTGAGGATTGAGGATTGAGGATTGAAGATTGAGTATTGATGATTGAATATTGAGGATTGAGGATTGATGATTGAGGATTGAAGATTGAGTATTGAGGACTGAGAGTTGTGGATTGAGGTTTGAGGAATGAGGATTGAGGGTTGTGGAATGAGGATTGAGGATTGAGGATTGAGGATTGAGCATTGAAGATTGAGTATTGATGCCTGAGGATTGAGGATAGAGGATTGATGATTGAGGATCGAGGATTGAAGATTGAGAATTGAGGATGGAAGATTGAGGATTGAGGATAGAGGATTGAGGATGGAGGATGAGGGCTGAGGGTTGAGGATTGAGGATTGAGAAATGAGGATTGAGGATTGAGGATTGAAATTGAGGATTGTGTATTGAGGATTGAAGAATGAGGATTGAGGAATTAGGATTGAGGATTGAGGATTGAAGATTGAGGATTGGGTATTGAGGATTGAAGAATGAGGATTGAGGATTGAGGATTGAGGATTGAGAATTGAAGATTGAAGATTGAGTATCGAGGATTGAAGATTGAGTATTGAGTATTGAGGATTGAGGATTCAGGGTTTAAGATTGAGGATTGAGGATTCAGGATTGAGGATCTAGGATTGGAGATTGATTATTGAGTATAGAAGGTTGAGGATTGTGGGTTGAGGATTGAGGATTGAGGATTGAGGATTGAGGATTGAGGATTGAGAATTGAGGATTGAGGATTGAGGATTGAAGATTGAGTATTGATGATTGAATATTGAGGATTGAGGATTGAGGATTGAGGATTGAAGATTGAGTATTGAGGATTGAAGATTGAGGATTGAGTATTGAGGATTGAGGATTCAGGGTTGAAGATTGAGGATTGAGGATTGAGGATTGAGGATTGAGGATTGAAGATTGAATATTGATGATTGAATATTGAGGACTGAGGATTGAGGGTTGTGGATTGAGGACGAGGGCTGAGGGTTGAATATTGACGTTTGAGGTCTGAGGATTAAGGATTGAGGATTGAGGATTGAGGATTGAGGATTGAGGATTGAGGATTGAGGATTGAGGATTGAGGATTGACGATTGAGGATCGAGGATCGAAGATTGAGTATTGATGATTGAATATTGAGGATTGAGGATTGAGGTTTGAGGATTGAGGATTGAGGATTGAGGATTGAGGATTGAGTATTGAAGATTGAGTATTGATGCCTGAGGATTGAGGATCGAGGATTGAGGATTGAGGATTGGAGATTGACTATTGAGGATTGAAGATTGAGGATTGAGGATTGAGGATCGAGAATTGAGAATTGAGTATGAGGACTGAGGGTTGAGGATTGAGGTTTGAGGAATGAGGACTGAGGGTTGGGGAATGAGGATTGAGGATTGAGGATTGAGGATTGAGCATTGAAGGTTGAGTATTGATGCCTGAGGATTGAGGATTGATGATTGAGGATCGAGGATTGAAGATTGAGAATTGAGGATTGAAGATCGAGGATTGTGGATTGAGGATTGAGGATGGAGGATGAGGGCTGAGGGTTGAGGATTGAGGATTGAGAAATGAGGATTGAGGATTGAGGATTGAAATTGAGGATTGGGTATTGAGGATTGAAGAATGAGGATTGAGGAATTAGGATTGAGGATTGAGGATTGAGGATTGAAGATTGAGGATTGGGTATTGAGGGTTGAAGAATGAGGATTGAGGATTGAGGATTGAGGATTGAGGATTGAAGATTGAGTGTTGAGGATTGAAGATTGAGGATTGCGGATTGAGGATTGAGGATTGAGGATTGAAGATTGAGTATTGAGGATTGAAGATTGAGGATTGAGTATTGAGGATTGTGGATTCAGGGTTGAAGATTGAGGATTGAGGATTGAGGATTGAGGATTGAGGATTGCGGATTGAAGATTGAGGATTGGGTATTTAGGATTGAAGAATGAGAATTGAGGATTGAGGTTTGAGGATTGAGGATTGAAGATAGAGTATTGATGATTGAATATTGAGGGTTGAGGATTGAGGTTTGAGGATTGAGGATGAAGACTGAGGGTTGAGGATTGAGGTTTGTGGAACGAGGATTGAGGATTGAGGATTGAGGACTAAGGATTGACGATTGAGTATTGAAGATTGAGGATTGATGACTGAGGATTGACGACTGAGAATTGAGGATTGAGGATTGATGATTGAAGATTGAGTATTGAGGATTGAATATTGAGGATTGAGGATTGAGGATTGAGGATGGAGGATTGAGGATTGAGGATTGAGGATTGAAGATTGAGTATTGAGTATTGAAGGTTGAGGATTGTGGATTGAGGATTAAGGATTGTGGATTGAATATTGTAGATTGAGTATTGATGCCTGAGGATTGAGGCTTGAGGATTGAGGATTGATGCCTGAGGATTGAGTATCGAGGATTGAGGATTGAGGATTGGAGATTGATTATTGAGGATTGAAGAATGAGGATTGAGGATTGAGGATTGAGAATTGAGAATTGAGTATGAGGACTGAAGGTTGAGGATTGAGGTTTGAGGAATGAGGATTGAGTGTTGGGTAATGAGGATTGAGGATTGAGGATTGAGGATTGAGCATTGAAGATTGAGTATTGATGCCTGAGGATTGAGGATTGAGGATTGATAATTGAGGATCGAGGATTGAAGATTGAGAATTGAGGATTGAAGATTGAGGATTGAGGATTGAGGATTGAGGATGGAGGATGAGGGCTGAGGGTTGAGGATTGAGGATTGAGAAATGAGGATTGAGGATTGAGGATTGAAATTGAGGATTGGGTATTGAGGACTGAGGATTGAGGATTGAAGATTGAATATTGATGATTGAATATTGAGGACTGAGGATTGAGGGTTGTGGATTGAGTACGAGTACTGAGGGTTGAATATTGATGTTTGGGGTCTGAGGATTAAGGATTGAGGATAGAGAATTGAGGATTGAGGATTGAGGATTGAAGATTGAGGATTGGGTATTTAGGATTGAAGGATGAGGATTGAGGATTGAGGTTTGAGGATTGAGGATTGAAGATTGAGTATTGATGATTGAATATTGAGGATTGAGGATTGAGGTTTGAGGATTGAGGATGAAGACTGAGGGTTGAGGATTGAGGTTTGAGGAACGAGGATTGAGGATTGAGGGTTGAGGGCTAAGGATTGACGATTGAGTATTGAAGATTGAGGATTGATGACTGAGGATTGACGACTGAGAATTGAGGATTGAGGATTGATGATTGAAGGTTGAGTATTGAGGATTGAATATTGAGTATTGAGGATTGAGGATTGAGGATTGAGGATTGAGGATTGAGGATTGAAGATTCAGTATTGAGTATTGAAGGTTGAGGATTGTGGATTGAGGATTAAGGATTGAGGATTGAATATTGTAGATTGAGTATTGATGCCTGAGGATTGAGGATTGAGGATTGAGGATTGAGGATTGAGGATTGAGGATTGAAGATTGACTATTGAGGATTGAGTATTGAGGATTGAGGATTCAGGGTGGAAGATTGAGGATTGAGGTTTGAGGATTGAGGATTGAGGATTGAGGATTGAAGATTGAATATTGATGATTGAATATTGATGATTGAATATTGAGGACTGAGGATTGAGGGTTGTGGATTGAGGAAGAGGATTGAATATTTATGTTTGAGGTCTGAGAATTGAGGATTGAGGATTGAGGATTGAAGATTGAGGATTGGGTATTTAGGATTGAAGAATGAGGATTGAGGATTGAGGTTTGAGGATTGAGGATTGAAGATTGAGTATTGATGATTGAATATTGAGGATTGAGGATTGAGGTTTGAGGATTGAGGATGAAGACTGAGGGTTGAGGATTGAGGTTTGAGGAACGAGGATTGAGGTTGAGGATTGAGGACTAAGGATTGACGATTGAGTATTGAAGATTGAGGACTGATGACTGAGGATTGACGACTGAGAATTGAGGATTGAGGATTGCTGATTGAAGATTGAGTATTGAGGATTGAATATTGCGGATTGAGGATTGAGGATTGTGGATTGAGGATTGAGGATTGAGGATTGAGGATTGAGGATTAAGGATTGAGGATTGAGGATTGAGGATTGAGAATTGAGGATTGAGGATTGAGGATTGAAGATTGAGTATTGATGATTGAATATTGAGGATTGAGGATTGAGGATTGAGGATTGAAGATTGAGTATTGAGGATTGAAGATTGAGGATTGAGGATTGAGGATTGAGGATTGAGGATTGAGGATTGAGGATTGAAGATTGAGTATTGAGTATTGAAGGTTGAGGATTGTGGATTGAGGATTAAGGATTGAGGATTGAATATTGTAGATTGAGTATTGATACCTGAGGATTGAGGATTGAGGATTGAGGATTGAGGATTGAGGATTGAGGATTGAGGATTGAAGATTGACTATTGAGGATTGAAGATTGAGGGTTGAAGATTGCGTATTGATGATTGAATATTGAGGATTGAGGATTCAGGATTGAGGATTGAGGATTGAGGATTGAGGATTGAAGATTGAGTATTGATGATTGAATATTGAGGATTGAAGAATGAGGATTGAGGATTGAGGATTGAGGATTGAGGATTGAGGATCTAGGATTGGAGATTGATTATTGAGTATAGAAGGTTGAGGATTGTGGATTGAGGATTGAGGATTGAGGATTGAGGATTGAGGATTGAGAATTGAGGATTGAGGATTGAGGATTGAAGATTGAGTATTGATGATTGAATATTGAGGATTGAGGATTGAGGATTGAGGATTGAAGATTGAGTATTGAGGACTGAGAGTTGTGGATTGAGGTTTGAGGAATGAGGATTGAGGGTTGTGGAATGAGGATTGAGGATTGAGGATTGAGGATTGAGCATTGAAGATTGAGTATTGATGCCTGAGGATTGAGGATAGAGGATTGATGATTGAGGATCGAGGATTGAAGATTGAGAATTGAGGATGGAAGATTGAGGATTGAGGATAGAGGATTGAGGATGGAGGATGAGGGCTGAGGGTTGAGGATTGAGGATTGAAAAATGAGGATTGAGGATTGAAATTGAGGATTGTGTATTGAGGATTGAAGAATGAGGATTGAGGGATTAGGATTGAGGATTGAGGATTGAAGATTGAGGATTGGGTATTGAGGATTGAAGAATGAGGATTGAGGATTGAGGATTGAGGATTGAGGATTGAAGATTAGTAATGAGGATTGAAGATTGAGGGTTGAGGGTTGAGCATTGAGGATTGAGGATTGAGGATTGAGGATTGAGTGTTGAGGGTTGAAGATTGAGGATTGAGGATAGAGGATTGAGGATTGAGGATTGAAGATTGAGTATCGAGGATTGAAGATTGAGTATTGAGTATTGAGGATTGAGGATTCAGGGTTGAAGATTGAGGATTGAGGATTGAGGATTGAGGATCTAGGATTGGAGATTGATTATTGAGTATAGAAGGTTGAGGATTGTGGGTTGAGGATTGAGGATTGAGGATTGAGGATTGAGGATTGAGGATTGAGAATTGAGGATTGAGGATTGAGGATTGAAGATTGAGTATTGATGATTGAATATTGAGGATTGAGGATTGAGGATTGAGGATTGAAGATTGAGTATTGAGGATTGAAGATTGAGAATTGAGTATTGAGGATTGAGGATTCAGGATTGAAGATTGAGGATTGAGGATTGAGGATTGAGGATTGAGGATTGAGGATTGAAGATTGAATATTGATGATTGAATATTGAGGACTGAGGATTGAGGGTTGTGGATTGAGGACGAGGGCTGAGGGTTGAATATTGACGTTTGAGGTCTGAGGATTAAGGATTGAGGATTGAGAATTGAGTATTGAGGATTGAGGATTGAAGATTGAGGATTGAGGATCTAGGATTGGAGATTGATTATTGAGTATAGAAGGTTGAGGATTGTGGATTGAGGATTGAGGATTGAGGATGGAGGATTGAGGATTGAGGATTGAGGATTGAAGATTGAGTATTGAGTATTGAAGGTTGAGGATTGTGGATTGAGGATTAAGGATTGTGGATTGAATATTGTAGATTGAGTATTGATGCCTGAGGATTGAGGCTTGAGGATTGAGGATTGATGCCTGAGGATTGAGTATCGAGGATTGAGGATTGAGGATTGGAGATTGATTATTGAGGATTGAAGAATGAGGATTGAGGATTGAGGATTGAGAATTGAGAATTGAGTATGAGGACTGAAGGTTGAGGATTGAGGTTTGAGGAATGAGGATTGAGTGTTGGGTAATGAGGATTGAGGATTGAGGATTGAGGATTGAGCATTGAAGATTGAGTATTGATGCCTGAGGATTGAGGATTGAGGATTGATAATTGAGGATCGAGGATTGAAGATTGAGAATTGAGGATTGAAGATTGAGGATTGAGGATTGAGGATTGAGGATGGAGGATGAGGGCTGAGGGTTGAGGATTGAGGATTGAGAAATGAGGATTGAGGATTGAGGATTGAAATTGAGGATTGGGTATTGAGGATTGAGGATTGAGGATTGAAGATTGAATATTGATGATTGAATATTGAGGACTGAGGATTGAGGGTTGTGGATTGAGTACGAGTACTGAGGGTTGAATATTGATGTTTGGGGTCTGAGGATTAAGGATTGAGGATAGAGAATTGAGGATTGAGGATTGAGGATTGAAGATTGAGGATTGGGTATTTAGGATTGAAGGATGAGGATTGAGGATTGAGGTTTGAGGATTGAGGATTGAAGATTGAGTATTGATGATTGAATATTGAGGATTGAGGATTGAGGTTTGAGGATTGAGGATGAAGACTGAGGGTTGAGGATTGAGGTTTGAGGAACGAGGATTGAGGATTGAGGGTTGAGGGCTAAGGATTGACGATTGAGTATTGAAGATTGAGGATTGATGACTGAGGATTGACGACTGAGAATTGAGGATTGAGGATTGATGATTGAAGGTTGAGTATTGAGGATTGAATATTGAGTATTGAGGATTGAGGATTGAGGATTGAGGATTGAGGATTGAGGATTGAAGATTCAGTATTGAGTATTGAAGGTTGAGGATTGTGGATTGAGGATTAAGGATTGAGGATTGAATATTGTAGATTGAGTATTGATGCCTGAGGATTGAGGATTGAGGATTGAGGATTGAGGATTGAGGATTGAGGAATGAAGATTGACTATTGAGGATTGAGTATTGAGTATTGAGGATTCAGGGTGGAAGATTGAGGATTGAGGTTTGAGGATTGAGGATTGAGGATTGAGGATTGAAGATTGAATATTGATGATTGAATATTGATGATTGAATATTGAGGACTGAGGATTGAGGGTTGTGGATTGAGGAAGAGGATTGAATATTTATGTTTGAGGTCTGAGAATTGAGGATTGAGGATTGAGGATTGAAGATTGAGGATTGGGTATTTAGGATTGAAGAATGAGGATTGAGGATTGAGGTTTGAGGATTGAGGATTGAAGATTGAGTATTGATGATTGAATATTGAGGATTGAGGATTGAGGTTTGAGGATTGAGGATGAAGACTGAGGGTTGAGGATTGAGGTTTGAGGAACGAGGATTGAGGTTGAGGATTGAGGACTAAGGATTGACGATTGAGTATTGAAGATTGAGGATTGATGACTGAGGATTGACGACTGAGAATTGAGGATTCAGGATTGCTGATTGAAGATTGAGTATTGAGGATTGAATATTGCGGATTGAGGATTGAGGATTGTGGATTGAGGATTGAGGATTGAGGATTGAGGATTGAGGATTAAGGATTGAGGATTGAGGATTGAGGATTGAGAATTGAGGATTGAGGATTGAGGATTGAAGATTGAGTATTGATGATTGAATATTGAGGATTGAGGATTGAGGATTGAGGATTGAAGATTGAGTATTGAGGATTGAAGATTGAGGATTGAGGATTGAGGATTGAGGATTGAGGATTGAGGATTGAGGATTGAAGATTGAGTATTGAGTATTGAAGGTTGAGGATTGTGGATTGAGGATTAAGGATTGAGGATTGAATATTGTAGATTGAGTATTGATACCTGAGGATTGAGGATTGAGGATTGAGGATTGAGGATTGAGGATTGAGGATTGAGGATTGAAGATTGACTATTGAGGATTGAAGGTTGAGGGTTGAAGATTGCGTATTGATGATTGAATATTGAGGATTGAGGATTCAGGATTGAGGATTGAGGATTGAGGATTGAGGATTGAAGATTGAGTATTGATGATTGAATATTGAGGATTGAAGAATGAGGATTGAGGATTGAGGATTGAGGATTGAGGATTGAGGATCTAGGATTGGAGATTGATTATTGAGTATAGAAGGTTGAGGATTGTGGATTGAGGATTGAGGATTGAGGATTGAGGATTGAGGATTGAGAATTGAGGATTGAGGATTGAGGATTGAAGATTGAGTATTGATGATTGAATATTGAGGATTGAGGATTGAGGATTGAGGATTGAAGATTGAGTATTGAGGACTGAGAGTTGTGGATTGAGATTTGAGGAATGAGGATTGAGGGTTGTGGAATGAGGATTGAGGATTGAGGATTGAGGATTGAGCTTTGAAGATTGAGTATTGATGCCTGAGGATTGAGGATAGAGGATTGATGATTGAGGATCGAGGATTGAAGATTGAGAATTGAGGATGGAAGATTGAGGATTGAGGATAGAGGATTGAGGATGGAGGATGAGGGCTGAGGGTTGAGGATTGAGGATTGAAAAATGAGGATTGAGGATTGAAATTGAGGATTGTGTATTGAGGATTGAAGAATGAGGATTGAGGAATTAGGATTGAGGATTGAGGATTGAAGATTGAGGATTGGGTATTGAGGATTGAAGAATGAGGATTGAGGATTGAGGATTGAGGATTGAGGATTGAAGATTAGTAATGAGGATTGAAGATTGAGGGTTGAGGGTTGAGCATTGAGGATTGAGGATTGAGGATTGAGGATTGAGTGTTGAGGGTTGAAGATTGAGGATTGAGGATAGAGGATTGAGGATTGAGGATTGAAGATTGAGTATCGAGGATTGAAGATTGAGTATTGAGTATTGAGGATTGAGGATTCAGGGTTGAAGATTGAGGATTGAGGATTGAGGATTGAGGATCTAGGATTGGAGATTGATTATTGAGTATAGAAGGTTGAGGATTGTGGGTTGAGGATTGAGGATTGAGGATTGAGGATTGAGGATTGAGGATTGAGAATTGAGGATTGAGGATTGAGGATTGAAGATTGAGTATTGATGATTGAATATTGAGGATTGAGGATTGAGGATTGAGGATTGAAGATTGAGTATTGAGGATTGAAGATTGAGAATTGAGTATTGAGGATTGAGGATTCAGGATTGAAGATTGAGGATTGAGGATTGAGGATTGAGGATTGAGGATTGAGGATTGAAGATTGAATATTGATGATTGAATATTGAGGACTGAGGATTGAGGGTTGTGGATTGAGGACGAGGGCTGAGGGTTGAATATTGACGTTTGAGGTCTGAGGATTAAGGATTGAGGATTGAGAATTGAGTATTGAGGATTGAGGATTGAAGATTGAGGATTGGGTATTTAGGATTGAAGAATGAGGATTGAGGATTGAGGTTTTAGGATTGAGGATTGAAGATTGAGTATTGATGATTGAATGTTGAGGATTGAGGATTGAGGTTTGAGGATTGAGGATGAAGTCTGAGGGTTGAGGATTGAGGTTTGAGGAACGAGGATTGAGGATTGAGGATTGAGGACAAAGGATTGACGATTGAGTATTGAAGATTGAGGAATGATGACTGAGGATTGACGACTGAGAGTTGAGGATTGAGGATTGATGATTGAAGGTTGAGTATTGAGGATTGAATATTGAGGATTGAGGATTGAGGATTGAGGATTGAGGATTGAGGATTGAGGATTGAAGATTGAGTATTGAGTATTGAATGTTGAGGATTGTGGATTGAGGATTAAGGATTGAGGATTGAATATTGTAGATTGAGTATTGATACCTGAGGATTGAGGATTGAGGATTGAGGATTGAGGATTGAGGATTGAGGATTGAAGATTGACTATTGAGGATTGAAGATTGAGGGTTGAAGATTGCGTATTGATGATTGAATATTGAGGATTGAGGATTGAGGATTGAGGATTGAGGATTGAGGATTGAGGATTGAAGATTGAGTATTGATGATTGAATATTGAGGATTGAAGAATGAGGATTGAGGATTGAGGATTGAGGATTGAGGATAGAAGATCTAGGATTGGAAATTGATTATTGAGTATTGAAGGCTGAGGATTGTGGATTGAGGATTGAGGATTGAGGATTGAGGATTGAGGATTGAGGATTGAGGATTGAGGATTGAGGATTGAGGATTGAGGATCGAAGATTCAGTATTGATGATTGAATATTGAGGATTGAGGATTGAGGTTTGAGGATTGAGGATTGAGGATTGAGGATTGAGGATTGAGTATTGAAGATTGAGTATTGATGCCTGAGGATTGAGGATCGAGGATTGAGGATTGAGGATTGGAGATTGACTATTGAGGATTGAAGATTGAGGATTGAGGATTGAGGATCGAGAATTGAGAATTGAGTATGAGGACTGAGGGTTGAGGATTGAGGTTTGAGGAATGAGGACTGAGGGTTGGGGAATGAGGATTGAGGATTGAGGATTGAGGATTGAGCATTGAAGGTTGAGTATTGATGCCTGAGGATTGAGGATTGATGATTGAGAATCGAGGATTGAAGATTGAGAATTGAGAATTGAAGATCGAGGATTGTGGATTGAGGATTGAGGATGGAGGATGAGGGCTGAGGGTTGAGGATTGAGGATTGAGAAATGAGGATTGAGGATTGAGGATTGAAATTGAGGATTGGGTATTGAGGATTGAAGAATGAGGATTGAGGAATTAGGATTGAGGATTGAGGATTGAGGATTGAAGATTGAGGATTGGGTAGTGAGGGTTGAAGAATGAGGATTGAGGATTGAGGATTGAGGATTGAGGATTGAAGATTGAGTGTTGAGGATTGAAGATTGAGGATTGAGGATTGAGGATTGAGGATTGAGGATTGAAGATTGAGTATTGAGGATTGAAGATTGAGGATTGAGTATTGAGGATTGTGGATTCAGGGTTGAAGATTGAGGATTGAGGATTGAGGATTGAGGATTGAGGATTGCGGATTGAAGATTGAGGATTGGGTATTTAGGATTGAAGAATGAGGATTGAGGATTGAGGTTTGAGGATTGAGGATTGAAGATAGAGTATTGATGATTGAATATTGAGGGTTGAGGATTGAGGTTTGAGGATTGAGGATGAAGACTGAGGGTTGAGGATTGAGGTTTGTGGAACGAGGATTGAGGATTGAGGATTGAGGACTAAGGATTGACGATTGAGTATTGAAGATTGAGGATTGATGACTGAGGATTGACGACTGAGAATTGAGGATTGAGGATTGATGATTGAAGATTGAGTATTGAGGATTGAATATTGAGGATTGAGGATTGAGGATTGAGGATTGAGGATTGAGGATTGAGGATTGAGGATTGAAGATTGAGTATTGAGTATTGAAGGTTGAGGATTGTGGATTGAGGATTAAGGATTGTGGATTGAATATTGTAGATTGAGTATTGATGCCTGAGGATTGAGGCTTGAGGATTGAGGATTGATGCCTGAGGATTGAGTATCGAGGATTGAGGATTGAGGATTGGAGATTGATTATTGAGGATTGAAGAATGAGGATTGAGGATTGAGGATTGAGAATTGAGAATTGAGTATGAGGACTGAAGGTTGAGGATTGAGGTTTGAGGAATGAGGATTGAGTGTTGGGTAATGAGGATTGAGGATTGAGGATTGAGGATTGAGCATTGAAGATTGAGTATTGATGCCTGAGGATTGAGGATTGAGGATTGATGATTGAGGATCGAGGATTGAAGATTGAGAATTGAGGATTGAAGATTGAGGATTGAGGATTGAGGATTGAGGATGGAGGATGAGGGCTGAGGGTTGAGGATTGAGGATTGAGAAATGAGGATTGAGGTTTGAGGATTGAAATTGAGGATTGGGTATTGAGGATTGAGGATTGAGGATTGAAGATTGAATATTGATGATTGAATATTGAGGACTGAGGATTGAGGGTTGTGGATTGAGTACGAGTACTGAGGGTTGAATATTGATGTTTGGGGTCTGAGGATTAAGGATTGAGGATAGAGAATTGAGGATTGAGGATTGAGGATTGAAGATTGAGGATTGGGTATTTAGGATTGAAGGATGAGGATTGAGGATTGAGGTTTGAGGATTGAGGATTGAAGATTGAGTATTGATGATTGAATATTGAGGATTGAGGATTGAGGTTTGAGGATTGAGGATGAAGACTGAGGGTTGAGGATTGAGGTTTGAGGAACGAGGATTGAGGATTGAGGGTTGAGGGCTAAGGATTGACGATTGAGTATTGAAGATTGAGGATTGATGACTGAGGATTGACGACTGGGAATTGAGGATTGAGGATTGATGATTGAAGGTTGAGTATTGAGGATTGAATATTGAGTATTGAGGATTGAGGATTGAGGATTGAGGATTGAGGATTGAGGATTGAAGATTCAGTATTGAGTATTGAAGGTTGAGGATTGTGGATTGAGGATTAAGGATTGAGGATTGAATATTGTAGATTGAGTATTGATGCCTGAGGATTGAGGATTGAGGATTGAGGATTGAGGATTGAGGATTGAGGATTGAAGATTGACTATTGAGGATTGAGTATTGAGGATTGAGGATTCAGGGTGGAAGATTGAGGATTGAGGTTTGAGGATTGAGGATTGAGGATTGAGGATTGAAGATTGAATATTGATGATTGAATATTGATGATTGAATATTGAGGACTGAGGATTGAGGGTTGTGGATTGAGGAAGAGGATTGAATATTTATGTTTGAGGTCTGAGAATTGAGGATTGAGGATTGAGGATTGAAGATTGAGGATTGGGTATTTAGGATTGAAGAATGAGGATTGAGGATTGAGGTTTGAGGATTGAGGATTGAAGATTGAGTATTGATGATTGAATATTGAGGATTGAGGATTGAGGTTTGAGGATTGAGGATGAAGACTGAGGGTTGAGGATTGAGGTTTGAGGAACGAGGATTGAGGTTGAGGATTGAGGACTAAGGATTGACGATTGAGTATTGAAGATTGAGGATTGATGACTGAGGATTGACGACTGAGAATTGAGGATTGAGGATTGCTGATTGAAGATTGAGTATTGAGGATTGAATATTGCGGATTGAGGATTGAGGATTGTGGATTGAGGATTGAGGATTGAGGATTGAGGATTGAGGATTAAGGATTGAGGATTGAGGATTGAGGATTGAGAATTGAGGATTGAGGATTGAGGATTGAAGATTGAGTATTGATGATTGAATATTGAGGATTGAGGATTGAGGATTGAGGATTGAAGATTGAGTATTGAGGATTGAAGATTGAGGATTGAGGATTGAGGATTGAGGATTGAGGATTGAGGATTGAGGATTGAAGATTGAGTATTGAGTATTGAAGGTTGAGGATTGTGGATTGAGGATTAAGGATTGAGGATTGAATATTGTAGATTGAGTATTGATACCTGAGGATTGAGGATTGAGGATTGAGGATTGAGGATTGAGGATTGAGGATTGAGGATTGAAGATTGACTATTGAGGATTGAAGATTGAGGGTTGAAGATTGCGTATTGATGATTGAATATTGAGGATTGAGGATTCAGGATTGAGGATTGAGGATTGAGGATTGAGGATTGAAGATTGAGTATTGATGATTGAATATTGAGGATTGAAGAATGAGGATTGAGGATTGAGGATTGAGGATTGAGGATTGAGGATCTAGGATTGGAGATTGATTATTGAGTATAGAAGGTTGAGGATTGTGGATTGAGGATTGAGGATTGAGGATTGAGGATTGAGGATTGAGAATTGAGGATTGAGGATTGAGGATTGAAGATTGAGTATTGATGATTGAATATTGAGGATTGAGGATTGAGGATTGAGGATTGAAGATTGAGTATTGAGGACTGAGAGTTGTGGATTGAGGTTTGAGGAATGAGGATTGAGGGTTGTGGAATGAGGATTGAGGATTGAGGATTGAGGATTGAGCATTGAAGATTGAGTATTGATGCCTGAGGATTGAGGATAGAGGATTGATGATTGAGGATCGAGGATTGAAGATTGAGAATTGAGGATGGAAGATTGAGGATTGAGGATAGAGGATTGAGGATGGAGGATGAGGGCTGAGGGTTGAGGATTGAGGATTGAAAAATGAGGATTGAGGATTGAAATTGAGGATTGTGTATTGAGGATTGAAGAATGAGGATTGAGGAATTAGGATTGAGGATTGAGGATTGAAGATTGAGGATTGGGTATTGAGGATTGAAGAATGAGGATTGAGGATTGAGGATTGAGGATTGAGGATTGAAGATTAGTAATGAGGATTGAAGATTGAGGGTTGAGGGTTGAGCATTGAGGATTGAGGATTGAGGATTGAGTATTGAAGATTGAGTATTGATGCCTGAGGATTGAGGATCGAGGATTGAGGATTGAGGATTGGAGATTGACTATTGAGGATTGAAGATTGAGGATTGAGGATTGAGGATCGAGAATTGAGAATTGAGTATGAGGACTGAGGGTTGAGGATTGAGGTTTGAGGAATGAGGACTGAGGGTTGGGGAATGAGGATTGAGGATTGAGGATTGAGGATTGAGCATTGAAGGTTGAGTATTGATGCCTGAGGATTGAGGATTGATGATTGAGGATCGAGGATTGAAGATTGAGAATTGAGGATTGAAGATCGAGGATTGTGGATTGAGGATTGAGGATGGAGGATGAGGGCTGAGGGTTGAGGATTGAGGATTGAGAAATGAGGATTGAGGATTGAGGATTGAAATTGAGGATTGGGTATTGAGGATTGAAGAATGAGGATTGAGGAATTAGGATTGAGGATTGAGGATTGAGGATTGAAGATTGAGGATTGGGTAGTGAGGGTTGAAGAATGAGGATTGAGGATTGAGGATTGAGGATTGAGGATTGAAGATTGAGTGTTGAGGATTGAAGATTGAGGATTGAGGATTGAGGATTGAGGATTGAGGATTGAAGATTGAGTATTGAGGATTGAAGATTGAGGATTGAGTATTGAGGATTGTGGATTCAGGGTTGAAGATTGAGGATTGAGGATTGAGGATTGAGGATTGAGGATTGCGGATTGAAGATTGAGGATTGGGTATTTAGGATTGAAGAATGAGGATTGAGGATTGAGGTTTGAGGATTGAGGATTGAAGATAGAGTATTGATGATTGAATATTGAGGGTTGAGGATTGAGGTTTGAGGATTGAGGATGAAGACTGAGGGTTGAGGATTGAGGTTTGTGGAACGAGGATTGAGGATTGAGGATTGAGGACTAAGGATTGACGATTGAGTATTGAAGATTGAGGATTGATGACTGAGGATTGACGACTGAGAATTGAGGATTGAGGATTGATGATTGAAGATTGAGTATTGAGGATTGAATATTGAGGATTGAGGATTGAGGATTGAGGATTGAGGATTGAGGATTGAGGATTGAGGATTGAAGATTGAGTATTGAGTATTGAAGGTTGAGGATTGTGGATTGAGGATTAAGGATTGTGGATTGAATATTGTAGATTGAGTATTGATGCCTGAGGATTGAGGCTTGAGGATTGAGGATTGATGCCTGAGGATTGAGTATCGAGGATTGAGGATTGAGGATTGGAGATTGATTATTGAGGATTGAAGAATGAGGATTGAGGATTGAGGATTGAGAATTGAGAATTGAGTATGAGGACTGAAGGTTGAGGATTGAGGTTTGAGGAATGAGGATTGAGTGTTGGGTAATGAGGATTGAGGATTGAGGATTGAGGATTGAGCATTGAAGATTGAGTATTGATGCCTGAGGATTGAGGATTGAGGATTGATGATTGAGGATCGAGGATTGAAGATTGAGAATTGAGGATTGAAGATTGAGGATTGAGGATTGAGGATTGAGGATGGAGGATGAGGGCTGAGGGTTGAGGATTGAGGATTGAGAAATGAGGATTGAGGATTGAGGATTGAAATTGAGGATTGGGTATTGAGGATTGAGGATTGAGGATTGAAGATTGAATATTGATGATTGAATATTGAGGACTGAGGATTGAGGGTTGTGGATTGAGTACGAGTACTGAGGGTTGAATATTGATGTTTGGGGTCTGAGGATTAAGGATTGAGGATAGAGAATTGAGGATTGAGGACTGAGGATTGAAGATTGAGGATTGGGTATTTAGGATTGAAGGATGAGGATTGAGGATTGAGGTTTGAGGATTGAGGATTGAAGATAGAGTATTGATGATTGAATATTGAGGATTGAGGATTGAGGTTTGAGGATTGAGGATGAAGACTGAGGGTTGAGGATTGAGGTTTGAGGAACGAGGATTGAGGATTGAGGGTTGAGGGCTAGGATTGACGATTGAGTATTGAAGATTGAGGATTGATGACTGAGGATTGACGACTGAGAATTGAGGATTGAGGATTGATGATTGAAGGTTGAGTATTGAGGATTGAATATTGAGTATTGAGGATTGAGGATTGAGGATTGAGGATTGAGGATTGAGGATTGAAGATTGAGTATTGAGTATTGAAGGTTGAGGATTGTGGATTGAGGATTAAGGATTGAGGATTGAATATTGTAGATTGAGTATTGATGCCTGAGGATTGAGGATTGAGGATTGAGGATTGAGGATTGAGGATTGAGGATTGAAGATTGACTATTGAGGATTGAGTATTGAGGATTGAGGATTCAGGGTGGAAGATTGAGGATTGAGGTTTGAGGATTGAGGATTGAGGATTGAGGATTGAAGATTGAATATTGATGATTGAATATTGATGATTGAATATTGAGGACTGAGGATTGAGGGTTGTGGATTGAGGAAGAGGATTGAATATTTATGTTTGAGGTCTGAGAATTGAGGATTGAGGATTGATGATTGAAGATTGAGGATTGGGTATTTAGGATTGAAGAATGAGGATTGAGGATTGAGGTTTGAGGATTGAGGATTGAAGATTGAGTATTGATGATTGAATATTGAGGATTGAGGATTGAGGTTTGAGGATTGAGGATGAAGACTGAGGGTTGAGGATTGAGGTTTGAGGAACGAGGATTGAGGTTGAGGATTGAGGACTAAGGATTGACGATTGAGTATTGAAGATTGAGGATTGATGACTGAGGATTGACGACTGAGAATTGAGGATTGAGGATTGCTGATTGAAGATTGAGTATTGAGGATTGAATATTGCGGATTGAGGATTGAGGATTGTGGATTGAGTATTGAGGATTGAGGATTGAGGATTGAGGATTAAGGATTGAGGATTGAGGATTGAGGATTGAGAATTGAGGATTGAGGATTGAGGATTGAAGATTGAGTATTGATGATTGAATATTGAGGATTGAGGATTGGGGATTGAGGATTGAAGATTGAGTATTGAGGATTGAAGATTGAGGATTGAGTATTGAGGATTGTGGATTCAGGGTTGAAGATTGAGGATTGAGGATTGAGGATTGAGGATTGAGGATTGAGGATTGAGGATTGGGTGTTTAGTATTGAAGAATGAGGATTGAGGATTGAGGTTTGAGGATTGAGGATTGAAGATTGAGTATTGATGATTGAATATTGAGGGTTGAGGATTGAGGTTTGAGGATTGAGGATGAAGACTGAGGGTTGAGGATTGAGGTTTGAGGAACGAGGATCGAGGATTGAGGATTGAGGACTAAGGATTGACGATTGAGTATTGAAGATTGAGGATTGATGACTGAGGATTGACGACTGAGAATTGGGGATTGAGGATTGATGATTGAAGATTGAGTATTGAGGATTGAATATTGAGGATTGAGGATTGAGGATTGAGTATTGAGGATTGAAGATTGAGTATTCAAGATTGAGTATTGATGATTGAATATTGAGGATTGAGGATTGAGGATTGAGGATTGAGGATTGGGTATTGAGGATTGAGTAATGAGGATTGAGGATTGAGGTTTGAGTATTGGGGATTGCAGATTGAGTATTGGCCATTGAAGATTGAGGATTGAGGATTGAGGATTGAGGATTGTGGAATGAGGATCGAAGATTGAGTATTGAGGATTGAAGATTGAGGATAGAGGATTGAGTACTGAGGATGGAGGATGAGGGCTGAGGGTTGAAGATTGAGGATTGAGAAATGAGGATTGAGGATTGAGGATTGAAATTGAGGATTGGGTATTGAGGATTGAAGAATGAGGATTGAGGAATTAGGATTGAGGATTGAGGATTGAGGATTGAAGATTGAGGATTGGGTATTGAGGATTGAAGAATGAGGATTGAGGATTGAGGATTGGGGATTGAGGATTGAAGATTAGTGTTGAGTATTGAAGATTGAGGATTGAGGATTGAGGATTGAGGATTGAGGATTGAAGACTGGGTATTGAGGATTGAAGATTGAGGATTGAGTATTGAGGATTGAGGATTCAGGATTGAAAATTGAGGATTGAGGATCGAGGATTGAGGATTGAGGATTGAGGATTGAAGATTGAATATTGATGATTGAATATTGAGGACTGAGGATTGAGGGTTGTGGATTGAGGACGAGGGCTGAGGGTTGAATATTGATGTTTGAGGTCTGAGTATTAAGGATTGAGGATTGAGAATTGAGGATTGAGGATTGAGGATTGAAGATTGAGGATTGGGTATTTAGGATTGAAGAATGAGGATTGAGGACTGAGGTTTGAGGATTGAGGATTGATGATTGAGTATTGTCGATTGAATATTGAGGATTGAGGATTGAGGTTTGAGGATTGAGGACGAGGACTGACGGTTGAGGATTGACGTTAGAGGATTGAGGATTGGGGATTGAGGACTGAGGATTGAGGATTGAGGATTGAGGATTGAGCATTGAAGATTGAAGATTGATGACTGGGGATTGAGGATTGAATATTGAGGATTAACGATTGAAGATTGGGGATTGAGGACCTAGGATCGGAGATTGATTATTGAGGATTGAAGATTGAGGATTGAGGATTGAGGATTGAGAATTGAGAATTGAGGATGAGGACTGAGGGTTGAGGATTGAGGTTTGAGGAATGAGGGTTGATGGTTGAGGATTGAGGATTGAGGATTGAGGATTGAGGATTGAGTATTGTAGATTGAGTATTGATGCCTGAGGCTTGAGGATTGAGGATTGAGTATTGAGGATTGAGGATTTAAGATTGAGTATTGGGGATTGAAGATTGAGGATTGAGGATTGAGGATTGAGGTTGGAGAATGAGGACTGACGGTTGAGGATTGAGGTTTGAGGACTGAAGATTGAGTTCTGAGGACTGAGGATTGAGGATTGAGGATTGAGCATTGAGGATTGAAGATTGAGTACTGGGGATTGGGGATTGAAGATTGAAGATTGAGGATTAAGGATTGAAGATTGGGGATTGAGGATCTAGAATTGGAGATTGATTATTGAGGACTGAAGATTGAGGATTGAGAATTGAGGATTGAGAATTGAGAATTGAGTATGAGGACTGAGGGTTGAGGATTGAGGTTTGAGGAATGAGGATTGAGGGTTGAGGATTGAGGATTGAGGATTGCGGATTGAAGATTGAGTATTGATGATTGAATATTGAGGATTGAGGATTAAGGTTTGAGGATTGAGGATTGAGGAATGAGGATTGAGGGATGAGTATTGAAGATTGAGTATTGATGCCTGGGGATTGAGGATCGAGAATTGAGGACTGAGGATTGGAGATTGATTATTGAGGATTGAAGATTGAGGATTGAGGATTGAGGATTGAGAATTGAGAATTGAGTATGAGGACTGAGGGTTGAGGGTTGAGGTTTGAGGAATGAGGATTGAGGGTTGGGGAATGAGGATTGAGGATTGAGGATTGAGCATTGAAGATTGAGTATTGATGCCTGAGGATTGAGGATTGAGGATTGAGGATTGAGGATTGAGGATTGAGGATTGAAGATTGAGTATTGAGTATTGAAGGTTGAGGATTGTGGATTGAGGATTAAGGACTGAGGATTGAATATTGTAGATTGAGTATTGATGCCTAAGGATTGAGGATTGAGGATTGAGGATTGAGGATTGAGCATTGAGGATTGAGTATTGTAGATTGAGTATTGATGCCTGAGGCTTGAGGATTGAGGATTGAGTATTGAGGATTGAGGATTTAAGATTGAGTATTGGGGATTGAAGATTGAGGATTGAGGATTGAGGATTGAGGTTGGAGAATGAGGACTGACGGTTGAGGATTGAGGTTTGAGGACTGAAGATTGAGTTCTGAGGACTGAGGATTGAGGATTGAGGATTGAGCATTGAGGATTGAAGATTGAGAACTGGGGATTGGGGATTGAAGATTGAAGATTGAGGATTAAGGATTGAAGATTGGGGATTGAGGATCTAGAATTGGAGATTGATTATTGAGGACTGAAGATTGAGGATTGAGAATTGAGGATTGAGAATTGAGAATTGAGTATGAGGACTGAGGGTTGAGGATTGAGGTTTGAGGAATGAGGATTGAGGGTTGAGGATTGAGGATTGAGGATTGCGGATTGAAGATTGAGTATTGATGATTGAATATTGAGGATTGAGGATTAAGGTTTGAGGATTGAGGATTGAGGAATGAGGATTGAGGGATGAGTATTGAAGATTGAGTATTGATGCCTGAGGATTGAGGATCGAGAATTGAGGATTGAGGATTGGAGATTGATTATTGAGGATTGAAGATTGAGGATTGAGGATTGAGGATTGAGAATTGAGAATTGAGTATGAGGACTGAGGGTTGAGGGTTGAGGTTTGAGGAATGAGGATTGAGGGTTGGGGAATGAGGATTGAGGATTGAGGATTGAGCATTGAAGATTGAGTATTGATGCCTGAGGGTTGAGGATTGAGGATTGAGGATTGAGGATTGAGGATTGAGGATTGAAGATTGAGTATTGAGTATTGAAGGTTGAGGATTGTGGATTGAGGATTAAGGACTGAGGATTGAATATTGTAGATTGAGTATTGATGCCTAAGGATTGAGGATTGAGGATTGAGGATTGAGGATTGAGGATTGAGGATTGAAGATTGAGTATTGAGGATTGAAGATTGAGGGTTGAAGATTGAGTATTGATGATTGAATATTGAGGATTGAGGATTGAGGATCGAGGATTGAAGATTGAGAATTGAGGATTGAAGATTGAGGATTGAGGATTGAGGATTGAGGATTGAGGATTGAGGATTGAAGATTCAGTATTGAGTATTGAAGCTTGAGGATTGTCGATTGAGGGTTAAGGATTGAGAATTGAATATTGTAGATTGAGTATTGATGCCTGAGGATTGAGGATTGAGGATTGTGGATTGAGGATTGAGGATTGAGGTTTGAGGATTGAGGATTGAGGATTGAGGATTGAAGATTGAATATTGATGATTGAATATTGATGATTGAATATTGAGGACTGAGGATTGAGGGTTGTGGATTGAGGAAGAGGATTGAATATTTATGTTTGAGGTCTGAGAATTGAGGATTGAGGATTGATGATTGAAGATTGAGGATTGGGTATTTAGGATTGAAGAATGAGGATTGAGGATTGAGGTTTGAGGATTGAGGATTGAAGATTGAGTATTGATGATTGAATATTGAGGATTGAGGATTGAGGTTTGAGGATTGAGGATGAAGACTGAGGGTTGAGGATTGAGGTTTGAGGAACGAGGATTGAGGTTGAGGATTGAGGACTAAGGATTGACGATTGAGTATTGAAGATTGAGGATTGATGACTGAGGATTGACGACTGAGAATTGAGGATTGAGGATTGCTGATTGAAGATTGAGTATTGAGGATTGAATATTGCGGATTGAGGATTGAGGATTGTGGATTGAGTATTGAGGATTGAGGATTGTGGATTGAGGATTAAGGATTGAGGATTGAGGATTGAGGATTGAGAATTGAGGATTGAGGATTGAGGATTGAAGATTGAGTATTGATGATTGAATATTGAGGATTGAGGATTGAGGATTGAGGATTGAAGATTGAGTATTGAGGATTGAAGATTGAGGATTGAGTATTGAGGATTGAGGATTCAGGGTTGAAGATTGAGGATTGAGGATTGAGGATTGAGGATTGAGGATTGAGGATTGGGTGTTTAGTATTGAAGAATGAGGATTGAGGATTGAGGTTTGAGGATTGAGGATTGAAGATTGAGTATTGATGATTGAATATTGAGGGTTGAGGATTGAGGTTTGAGGATTGAGGATGAAGACTGAGGGTTGAGGATTGAGGTTTGAGGAACGAGGATCGAGGATTGAGGATTGAGGACTAAGGATTGACGATTGAGTATTGAAGATTGAGGATTGATGACTGAGGATTGACGACTGAGAATTGGGGATTGAGGATTGATGATTGAAGATTGAGTATTGAGGATTGAATATTGAGGATTGAGGATTGAGGATTGAGTATTGAGGATTGAAGATTGAGTATTCAAGATTGAGTATTGATGATTGAATATTGAGGATTGAGGATTGAGGATTGAGGATTGAGGATTGGGTATTGAGGATTGAGTAATGAGGATTGAGGATTGAGGTTTGAGTATTGGGGATTGCAGATTGAGTATTGGCCATTGAAGATTGAGGATTGAGGATTGAGGATTGAGGAATGAGGATCGAAGATTGAGTATTGAGGATTGAAGATTGAGGATAGAGGATTGAGTACTGAGGATGGAGGATGAGGGCTGAGGGTTGAAGATTGAGGATTGAGAAATGAGGATTGAGGATTGAGGATTGAAATTGAGGATTGGGTATTGAGGATTGAAGAATGAGGATTGAGGAATTAGGATTGAGGATTGAGGATTGAGGATTGAAGATTGAGGATTGGGTATTGAGGATTGAAGAATGAGGATTGAGGATTGAGGATTGGGGATTGAGGATTGAAGATTAGTGTTGAGTATTGAAGATTGAGGATTGAGGATTGAGGATTGAGGATTGAGGATAGAAGACTGGGTATTGAGGATTGAAGATTGAGGATTGAGTATTGAGGATTGAGTATTGTCGATTGAATATTGAGGATTGAGGATTGAGGTTTGAGGATTGAGGACAAGGACTGACGGTTGAGGATTGAGGTTAGAGGATTGAGGATTGGGGATTGAGGACTGAGGATTGAGGATTGAGGATTGAGGATTGAGCATTGAAGATTGAAGATTGATGACTGGGGATTGAGGATTGAATATTGAGGATTAACGATTGAAGATTGGGGATTGAGGACCTAGGATCGGAGATTGATTATTGAGGATTGAAGATTGAGGATTGAGGATTGAGGATTGAGAATTGAGAATTGAGGATGAGGACTGAGGGTTGAGGATTGAGGTTTGAGGAATGAGGGTTGATGGTTGAGGATTGAGGATTGAGGATTGAGGATTGAGGATTGAGTATTGTAGATTGAGTATTGATGCCTGAGGCTTGAGGATTGAGGATTGAGTATTGAGGATTGAGGATTTAAGATTGAGTATTGGGGATTGAAGATTGAGGATTGAGGATTGAGGATTGAGGTTGGAGAATGAGGACTGACGGTTGAGGATTGAGGTTTGAGGACTGAAGATTGAGGTCTGAGGACTGAGGATTGAGGATTGAGGATTGAGCATTGAGGATTGAAGATTGAGTACTGGGGATTGGGGATTGAAGATTGAGGATTAAGGATTGAAGATTGGGGATTGAGGATCTAGAATTGGAGATTGATTATTGAGGACTGAAGATTGAGGATTGAGAATTGAGGATTGAGAATTGAGAATTGAGTATGAGGACTGAGGGTTGAGGATTGAGGTTTGAGGAATGAGGATTGAGGGTTGAGGATTGAGGATTGAGGATTGCGGATTGAAGATTGAGTATTGATGATTGAATATTGAGGATTGAGGATTAAGGTTTGAGGATTGAGGATTGAGGAATGAGGATTGAGGGATGAGTATTGAAGATTGAGTATTGATGCCTGAGGATTGAGGATCGAGAATTGAGGATTGAGGATTGGAGATTGATTATTGAGGATTGAAGATTGAGGATTGAGGATTGAGGATTGAGAATTGAGAATTGAGTATGAGGACTAAGGGTTGAGGGTTGAGGTTTGAGGAATGAGGATTGAGGGTTGGGGAATGAGGATTGAGGATTGAGGATTGAGCATTGAAGATTGAGTATTGATGCCTGAGGATTGAGGATTGAGGATTGAGGATTGAGGATTGAGGATTGAAGATTCAGTATTGAGTATTGAAGCTTGAGGATTGTCGATTGAGGGTTAAGGATTGAGGATTGAATATTGTAGATTGAGTATTGATGCCTGAGGATTGAGGATTGAGGATTGAGGATTGAGGATTCAGGATTGAAGATTGAGTATTGAGGATTGAAGATTGAGGGTTGAAGATTGAGTATTGATGATTGAATATTGAGGAATGAGGATTGAGGATTGAGGATTGAGGATTGAGGATTGAGGATTGAAGATTGAGTATGGATGATTGAATATTGAGGATTGAGGATTGAGGTTTGAGGAACGAGGATTGAGGATTGAGGACTGAGGACTAAGGATTGACGATTGAGTATTGAAGATTGAGGATTGATGACTGACGATTGACGACTGAGAATTGGGGATTGAGGATTGATGATTGAAGATTGAGTATTGAGGATTGAATATTGAGGATTGAGGATCGAGGATCGAAGATTGAGAATTGAGGATTGAAGATTGGGTATTGAGGATTGAGTATTGAGGATGGAGGATGGGGGCTGAGGGTTGAATATTGAGGATTGAGGATTGAGTATTGAGGATTGAAGATTGAGGGTTGAAGATTGAGTATTGATGATTGAAGATTGAGTATTGAGGATTGAATGTTGAGGATTGAGGATTGAGGATTGAAGATTGAGTATTGAGGATTGAATATTGAGGATTGAGGATTGAGGATTGAGGATTGAGGATTGAGGATTGAAGATTGAGAATTGATGATTGAATATTGAGGATTGAGGATTGAGGTTTGAGGATTGAGGACGAGGACTGACGGTAGAGGATTTAGGTTTGAGGATTGAGGATTGAGGGATGAGGATTGAGGATGAGTGCTAAGGGTCGGGGATTGATGTTCGACGACTGAGGACTGAGGATTGACGACTGAGAATTGAGGATTGAGGATTGCTGATTGAAGATTGAGTATTGAGGATTGAATATTGCGGATTGAGGATTGAGGATTGTGGATTGAGGATTGAGGATTGAGGATTGAGGATTGATGATTGACTATTGAGGATTGAGGATTGAGGATTGAGGATTGAAGATTGAGTATTGAGGATTGAAGATTGAGGATTGAGTATTGAGGATTGAGGATTCAGGGTTGAAGATTGAGGATTGAGGATTGAGGATTGAGGATTGAGGATTGAGGATTGGCTGTTTAGTATTGAAGAATGAGGATTGAGGATTGAGGTTAGAGGATTGAGGATTGAAGACTGAGGATTGATGATTGAATATTGAGGGTTGAGGATTGAGGTTTGAGGATTGAGGATGAAGACTGAGGGTTGAGGATTGAGGTTTGAGGAACGAGGATCGAGGATTGAAGATTGAGGACTAAGGATTGACGATTGAGTATTGAAGATTGAGGATTGATGACTGAGGATTGACGACTGAGAATTGGGGATTGAGGATTGATGATTGAAGATTGAGTATTGAGGATTGAATATTGAGGATTGAGGATTGAGGATTGAGGATTGAGGATTGAGGATTGAGGATTGAAGATTGAGTATTGAGTATTGAAGGTTGAGGATGGTGGATTGAGGATTAAGGATTGTGGATTGAATATTGTAGATTGAGTTTTGATGCCTGAGGATTGAGGATTGAGGATTGTGGATTGAATATAGTAGATTGAGTATTGATGCCTGAGGATTGAGGATTGAGGATTGAGGATTGAGGATTGAGGATTGAAGGTTGAGTATTGAGGATTGAAGATTGAGTATTCAAGATTGAGTATTGATGATTGAATATTGAGGATTGAGGATTGAGGATTGAGGAATGAGGATCGAAGATTGAGTATTGAGGATTGAAGATTGAGGATAGAGGATTGAGTACTGAGGATGGAGGATGAGGGCTGAGGGTTGAAGATTGAGGATTGAGAAATGAGGATTGAGGATTGAGGATTGAAATTGAGGATTGGGTATTGAGGATTGAAGAATGAGGATTGAGGAATTAGGATTCAGGATTGAGGATTGAGGATTGAAGATTGAGGATTGGGTATTGAGGATTGAAGAATGAGGATTGAGGATTGAGGATTGGGGATTGAGGATTGAAGATTAGTGTTGAGGATTGAAGATTGAGGATTGAGGATTGAGGATTGAGGATTGAGGATTGAAGACTGGGTATTGAGGATTGAAGATTGAGGATTGAGTATTGAGGATTGAGGATTCAGGATTGAAAATTGAGGATTGAGGATCGAGGATTGAGGATTGAGGATTGAGGATTGAAGATTGAATATTGATGATTGAATATTGAGAACTGAGGATTGAGGGTTGTGGATTGAGGACGAGGGCTGAGGGTTGAATATTGATGTTTGAGGTCTGAGTATTAAGGATTGAGGATTGAGAATTGAGGATTGAGGATTGAGGATTGAAGATTGAGGATTGGGTATTTAGGATTGAAGAATGAGGATTGAGGATTGAGGTTTGAGGATTGAGGATTGATGATTGAGTATTGTCGATTGAATATTGAGGATTGAGGATTGAGGTTTGAGGATTGAGGACGAGGACTGACCGTTGAGGATTGAGGTTAGAGGATTGAGGGTTGGGGATTGAGGACTGAGGATTGAGGATTGAGGATTGAGGATTGAGCATTGAAGATTGAAGATTGATGACTGGGGATTGAGGATTGAATATTGAGGATTAACGATTGAAGATAGGGGATTGAGGATCTAGGATCGGAGATTGATTATTCAGGATTGAAGATTGAGGATTGACGATTGAGGATTGAGAATTGAGAATTGAGGATGAGGACTGAGGGTTGAGGATTGAGGTTTGAGGAATGAGGATTGATGGTTGAGGATTGAGGATTGAGGATTGAGGATTGAGGATTGAGGATTGAGTATTGAAGATTGAGTATTGATACCTGAGGATTGAGGATTGAAGATTGAGGATTGAGGATTGAGGATTGAAGATTGAGTATTGGGGATTGAAGATTGAGGATTGAGGATTGAGGATTGAGGATGGAGAATGAGGACTGACGGTTGAGGATTGAGGTTTGGGGATTGAAGATTGAGGACTGAGGACTGAGGATTGAGGATTGAGGATTGAGCATTGAGGATTGAAGATTGAGTACTGGGGATTCGGGATTGCAGATTGAGGATTAAGGATTGAGAATTGAGTATGAGGACTGAGGGTTGAGGGTTGAGGTTTGAGGAATGAGGATTGAGGGTTGGGGAATGAGGATTGAGGATTGAGGATTGAGCATTGAAGATTGAGTATTGATGCCTGAGGATTGAGGATTGAGGATTGAGGATTGAGGATCGAGGATTGAGGATTGAAGATTGAGTATTGAGTATTGAAGGTTGAGGATTGTGGATTGAGGATTAAGGACTGAGGATTGAATATTGTAGATTGAGTATTAATGCCTGAGGATTGAGGATTGAGGATTGAGGATTGAGGATTGAGGATTGAGGATTGAAGATTGAGTATTGAGGATTGAAGATTGAGGGTTGAAGATTGAGTATTGATGATTGAATATTGAGGATTGAGGATTGAGGATCGAGGATTGAAGATTGAGAATTGAGGATTGAAGATTGAGGATTGAGGATTGAGGATTGAGGATTGAGGATTGAGGATTGAAGATTCAGTATTGAGTATTGAAGCTTGAGGATTGTCGATTGAGGGTTAAGGATTGAGGATTGAATATTGTAGATTGAGTATTGATGCCTGAGGATTGAGGATTGAGGATTGAGGATTGAGGATTCAGGATTCAAGATTGTGTATTGAGGATTGAAGATTGAGGGTTGAAGATTGAGTATTGATGATTGAATTTTGAGGAATGAGGATTGAGGATTGAGGATTGAGGATTGAGGATTGAGGATTGAAGATTGAGTATGGATGATTGAATATTTAGGATTGAGGATTGAGGTTTGAGGAACGAGGATTGAGGATTGAGGATTGAGGACTAAGGATTGACGATTGAGTATTGAAGGTTGAGGATTGATGACTGAGGATTGACGACTGAGAATTGCGGATTGAGGATTGATAATTGAAGATTGAGTATTGAGGATTGAATATTGAGGATTGAGGATCGAGGATCGAAGATTGAGAATTGAGGATTGAAGATTGGGTATTGAGGATTGAGTATTGAGGATGGAGGATGGGGGCGGAGGGTTGAATATTGAGGATTGAGGATTGAGTATTGAGGATTGAAGATTGAGGGTTGAAGATTGAGTATTGATGATTGAAGATTGAGTATTGAGGATTGAATATTGAGGATTGAGGATTGAGGATTGAAGATTGAGTATTGAGGATTGAATATTGAGGATTGAGGATTGAGGATTGAGGATTGAGGATTGAGGATTGAAGATTGAGTATTGAGGATTGAAGATTGAGGGTTAAAGATTGAGTATTGATGATTGAGGATTGAGGATTTAGGATTGAGGATTGAGGATTGAGGATTGAAGATTGAGAATTGATGATTGAATATTGAGGATTGAGGATTGATGTTTGAGGATTGAGGACGAGGACTGACGGTAGAGGATTTAGGTTTGAGGATTGAGGATTGAGGGATGAGGATTGAGGATGAGTGCTAAGGGTCGGGGATTGATGTTCGACGACTGAGGACTGAGGATTGAGGATTGAGAATTGAGGATAGATGTTTGAGGATTGAAGATTGAGGATTGAGGATTGAGGATTGAGGAATGAGGATTGAAGATTGAGTATTGAGGATTGAAGATTGAGGATAGAGGATTGAGTACTGAGGATGGAGGATGAGGGCTGAGGGTTGAGGATTGAGGATTGGGAAATGAGGATTGAGGATTGAGGATTGAAATTGAGGATTGGGTATTGAGGATTGAAGAATGAGGATTGAGGAATTAGGATTGAGGGTTGAGGATTGAGGATTGAAGATTGAGGATTGGGTATTGAGGATTAAAGAATGAGGATTGAGGATTGAGGATTGAGGATTGAGGATTGAAGATTGAGTGTTGAGGATTGAAAATTGAGGATTGAGGATTGACGATTGAGGATTGAGGATTGAAGATTGAGTATTGAGGATTGAAGATGGAGGATTGAGTATTGAGGATTGAGGATTCAGGGTTGAAGATTGAGTATTGAGTATTGAATATTGCGGATTGAGGATTGAGGATTGAGGATTGAGGATTGAGGATTGAGGATTGAAGATTGAGTATTGAGTATTGAAGGTTGAGGATTGTGGATTGAGGATTAAGGATTGAGGATTGAATATTGTAGATTGAGTATTGATGCCTGAGGATTGAGGATTGGGGATTGAGGATTGAGGATTGAGGATGGAAGATTGAGTATTGAGGATTGAAGATTGAGGGTTGAAGATTGAGTATTGATGATTGAATATTGAGGATTGAGGATTGAGGATTGAGGATTGAGGATTGAGGATTGAGGATTGAGGATTGAAGATTGAGTATTGCTGATTGAATATTGAGGATTGGGGATTGAGGTTTGAGGATTGAGGACGAGGACTGACGGTAGAGGATTTAGGTTTGAGGACTGAGGATTGAGGACTGAGGATTGAGGATGCGTGCTAAGCGTCGGGGATTGAGATTCGACGACTGAGGACTGAGGAGTGAGGATTGAGAATTGAGGATTGATGTTTGAGGATTGAAGATTGAGGATTGGGTATTGAGGATTGAGGAATGAGGATTGAGGATTGAGGATTGAGGATCTAGGATTGGAGATGGATTATTGAGTATTGAAGGTTGAGGATTGTGGATTGAGGGATGAGGATTGAGGATGAGTGCTAAGGGTCGGGGATTGATGTTCGACGACTGAGGACTGAGGATTGAGGATTGAGAATTGAGGATAGATGTTTGAGGATTGAAGATTGAGGATTGAGGATTGAGGAATGAGGATTGAAGATTGAGTATTGAGGATTGAAGATTGAGGATAGAGGATTGAGTACTGAGGATGGAGGATGAGGGCTGAGGGTTGAGGATTGAGGATTGAGAAATGAGGATTGAGGATTGAGGATTGAAATTGAGGATTGGGTATTTAGGATTGAAGAATGCGGATTGAGGAATTAGGATTGAGGATTGAGGATTGAGGATTGAAGATTGAGGATTGGGTATTGAGGATTGAAGAATGAGGATTGAGGATTGAGGATTGAGGATTGAGGATTGAAGATTGAGTGTTGAGGATTGAAAATTGAGGATTGAGGATTGGCGATTGAGGATTGAGGATTGAAGATTGAGTATTGAGCATTGAAGATTGAGGATTGAGTATTGAGGATTGAGGATTCAGGGTTGAATATTGAGGATTGAGGATTGAGGATTGAGGATTGAGGATTGAGGATTGAAGATTGAATATTTATGATTGAATATTGAGGACTGAGGATTGAGTGTTGTGGATTGAGGACGAGGACTGAGGGTTGAATATTGATGTTTGAGGTCTGAGGATTAAGGATTGAGGATTGAGAATTGAGGATTGAGGATTGAGGATTGCAGATTAAGGATTGGGTATTTAGGATTGAAGAATGAGGATTGAGGATTGACGTTTGAGGATTGGGGATTGAAGATTGAGTATTGATGATTGAATATTGAGGATTGAGTATTGAGGTTTGAGGATTGAGGATGAAGACTGAGGGTTGAGGATTGAGGTTTGAGGAACGAGGATTGACGATTGAGGATTGAGGACTAAGGATTGACGATTGAGTATTGAAGATTGAGGATTGATGACTGAGGATTGACGACTGAGAATTGAGGATTGAGGATTGATGATTGAAGATTGAGTATTGAGGACTGAATATTGCGGATTGAGGATTGAGGATTGAGGATTGAGGATTCAGGATTGAAGATTGAGTATTGAGTATTGAAGGTTGAGGATTGTGGATTGAGGATTAAGGATTGAGGATTGAATATTGTAGATTGAGTATTGATGCCTGAGGATTGAGGATTGAGGATTGAGGATTGAGGATTGGGGATTGAAGATTGAGTATTGAGGATTGAAGATTGAGGGTTGAAGATTGAGTATTGATGATCGAATATTGAGGATTGAGGATTGAGGATTGAGGATTGAGGATTGAGAATTGAGGATTGAGGATTGAAGATCGAGTATTGATGATTGAATACTGAGGATTGAGGATTGAGGTTTGAGGATTGAGGATTGAGGATTGAGGATTGAGGATTGAGTATTGAAGATTGAGTATTGATGCCTGAGGATTGAGGATCGAGGATTGAGGATTGAGGATTGGAGATTGATTATTGAGGATTGAAGATTGAGGATTGAGGATTGAGGATTGAGAATTGAGAATTGAGTATGAGGACTGAGAGTTGAGGATTGAGGTTTGAGGAATGAGGATTGAGGGTTGGGGAATGAGGATTGAGGATTGAGGATTGAGGATTGAGCATTGAAGATTGAGTATTGATGCCTGAGGATTGAGGATAGAGGATTGATGATTGAGGATCGAGGATTGATGATTGAGAATTGAGGATTGAAGATTGAGGATTGAGGATTGAGGATTGAGGATGGAGGATGAGGGCTGAGGGTTGAGGATTGAGGATTGAGAAATGAGGATTGAGGATTGAGGGTTGAAATTGAGGATTGTGTATTGAGGATTGAAGAATGAGGATTGAGGAATTAGGATTGAGGATTGAGGATTGAAGATTGAGGATTGGGTATTGAGGATTGAAGAATGAGGATTGAGGATTGAGGATTGAGGATTGAGGATTGAAGATTAGTAATGAGGATTGAAGATTGAGGGTTGAGGATTGAGGATTGAGGATTGAGGATTGAGGATTGAGTGTTGAGGGTTGAAGATTGAGAATTGAGGATAGAGGATTGAGGATTGAGGATTGAAGATTGAGTATCGAGGATTGAAGATTGAGTATTGAGTATTGAGGATTGAGGATTCAGGGTTGAAGATTGAGGATTGAGGATTGAGGATTGAGTATCTAGGATTGGAGATTGATTATTGAGTATAGAAGGTTGAGGATTGTGGATTGAGGATTGAGGATTGAGGATTGAGGATTGAGGATTGAGGATTGAGGATTGAGGATTGAGGATTGAGGATTGAAGATTGAGTATTGATGATTGAATATTGAGGATTGAGGATTGAGGACTGAGGATTGAAGATTGAGTATTGAGGATTGAAGATTGAGGATTGAGTATTGAGGATTGAGGATTCAGGGTTGAAGATTGAGGATTGAGGATTGAGGATTGAGGATTGAGGATTGAGGATTGAAGATTGAATATTGATGATTGAATATTGAGGACTGAGGATTGAGGGTTGTGGATTGAGGACGAGGACTGAGGGTTGAATATTGACGTTTGAGGTCTGAGGATTAAGGATTGAGGATTGAGAATTGAGTATTGAGGATTGAGGATTGAAGATTGAGGATTGGGTATTTAGGATTGAAGAATGAGGATTGAGGATTGAGGTTTTAGGATTGAGGATTGAAGATTGAGTATTGATGATTGAATATTGAGGATTGAGGATTGAGGTTTGAGGATTGAGGATGAAGTCTGAGGGTTGAGGATTGAGGTTTGAGGAACGAGGATTGAGGATTGAGGATTGAGGACTAAGGATTGACGATTGAGTATTGAAGATTGAGGAATGATGACTGAGGATTGACGACTGAGAATTGAGGATTGAGGATTGATGATTGAAGGTTGAGTATAGAGGATTGAATATTGAGGATTGAGGATTGAGGATTGAGGATTGAGGATTGAGGATTGAGGATTGAGGATTGAAGATTGAGTACTGAGTATTGAAGGTTGAGGATTGTGGATTGAGGATTAAGGATTGAGGATTGAATATTGTAGATTGAGTATTGATACCTGAGGTTTGAGGATTGAGGATTGAGGATTGAGGATTCAGGATTGAAGATTGCCTATTGAGGATTGAAGATTGAGGGTTGAAGATTGCTTATTGATGATTGAATATTGAGGATTGAGGATTGAGGATTGAGGATTGAGGATTGAAGATTGAGGATTGAAGATTGAGTGTTGATGATTGAATATTGAGGATTGAAGAATGAGGATTGAGGATTGAGGATTGAGGATTGAGGATTGAGGATCTAGGATTGGAAATTGATTATTGAGTATTGAAGGCTGAGGATTGTGGATTGAGGATTGAGGATTGAGGATTGAGGATTGAGGATTGAGGATTGAGGATTGAGGATTGAGGATTGAGGATTGAGGATCGAAGATTGAGTATTGATGATTGAATATTGAGGATTGAGGATTGAGGTTTGAGGATTGAGGATTGAGGATTGAGGATTGAGGATTGAGGATTGAGGATTGAAGATTGAGTGTTGAGGATTGAAGATTGAGGATTGAGGATTGAGGATTGAGGATTGAGGATTGAGGGTTGAAGATTGAGTATTGAGGATTGAAGATTGAGGATTGAGTATTGAGGATTGTGGATTCAGGGTTGAAGATTGAGGATTGAGGATTGAGGATTGAGGATTGAGGATTGCGGATTGAAGATTGAGGATTGGGTATTTAGGATTGAAGAATGAGGATTGAGGATTGAGGTCTGAGGATTGAGGATTGAAGATTGAGTATTGATGATTGAATATTGAGGGTTGAGGATTGAGGTTTGAGGATGGAGGATGAAGACTGAGGGTTGAGGATTGAGGTTTGAGGAACGAGGATTGAGGATTCAGGATTGAGGACTAATGATTGACGATTGAGTATTGAAGATTGAGGATTGATGACTGAGGATTGACGACTTTGAATTGAGGATTGAGGATTGATGATTGAAGATTGAGTATTGAGGATTGAATATTGAGGATTGAGGATTGAGTATTGAGGATTGAGGATTGAGGATTGAGGATTGAAGATTGAGTATTGAGTATTGAAGGTTGAGGATTGTGGATTGAGGATTAAGGATTGTGGATTGAATATTGTAGATTGAGTATTGATGCCTGAGGATTGAGGATTGAGGATTGAGGATTGAGGATTGAGGATTGAGGATCGAAGATTGAGTATTGATGATTGAATATTGAGGATTGAGGATTGAGGTTTGAGGATTGAGGATTGAGGATTGAGGATTGAGGATTGAGTATTGAAGATTGAGTATTGATGCCTGAGGATTGAGGATCGAGGATTGAGGATTGAGGATTGGAGATTGACTATTGAGGATTGAAGATTGAGGATTGAGGATTGAGGATTGAGAATTGAGTATGAGGACTGAGGACTGAGGGTTGAGGATTGAGGTTTGAGGAATGAGGACTGAGGGTTGGGGAATGAGGATTGAGGATTGAGGATTGAGGATTGAGCATTGAAGGTTGAGTATTGATGCCTGAGGATTGAGGATTGAGGATTGATGATTGAGGATCGAGGATTGAAGATTGAGTATTGAGGACTGAATATTGCGGATTGAGGATTGAGGATTGAGGATTGAGGATTCAGGATTGAAGATTGCGTATTGAGTATTGAAGGTTGAGGATTGTGGATTGAGGATTAAGGATTGAGGATTGAATATTGTAGATTGAGTATTGATGCCTGAGGATTGAGGATTGAGGATTGAGGATTGAGGATTGGGGATTGAAGATTGAGTATTGAGGATTGAAGATTGAGGGTTGAAGATTGAGTATTGATGATTGAATATTGAGGATTGAGGATTGAGGATTGAGGATTGAGGATTGAGGTTTGAGGATTGAGGATTGAAGATAGAGTATTGATGATTGAATATTGAGGGTTGAGGATTGAGGTTTGAGGATTGAGGATGAAGACTGAGGGTTGAGGATTGAGGTTTGTGGAACGAGGATTGAGGATTGAGGATTGAGGACTAAGGATTGACGATTGAGTATTGAAGATTGAGGATTGATGACTGAGGATTGACGACTGAGAATTGAGCATTGAGGATTAATGATTGAAGATTGAGTATTGAGGATTGAATATTGAGGATTGAGGATTGAGGATTGAGGATTGAGGATTGAGGATTGAGGATTGAGGATTGAAGATTGAGTATTGTGTATTGAAGGTTGAGGATTGTGGATTGAGGATTAAGGATTGTGGATTGAATATTGTAGATTGAGTATTGATGCCTGAGGATTGAGGATTGATGCCTGAGGATTGAGTATCGAGGATTGAGGATTGAGGATTGGAGATTGATTATTGAGGATTGAAGATTGAGGATTGAGGATTGAGGATTGAGAATTGAGAATTGAGTATGAGGACTGAAGGTTGAGGATTGAGGTTTGAGGAATGAGGATTGAGTGTTGGGTAATGAGGATTGAGGGTTGAGGATTGAGGATTGAGCATTGAAGATTGAGTGTTGATGCCTGAGGATTGAGGATTGAGGATTGATGATTGAGGATCGAGGATTGAAGATTGAGAATTGAGGATTGAAGATTGAGGATTGAGGATTGAGGATTGAGGATGGAGGATGAGGGCTGAGGGTTGAGGATTGAGGATTGAGAAATGAGGATTGAGGATTGAGGATTGAAATTGAGGATTGGGTATTGAGGTTTGAGGATTGAGGATTGAAGATTGAATATTGATGATTGAATATTGAGGACTGAGGATTGAGGGTTGTGGATTGAGGACGAGTACTGAGGGTTGAATATTGATGTTTGGGGTCTGAGGATTAAGGATTGAGGATAGAGAATTGAGGATTGAGGATTGAGGATTGAAGATTGAGGATTGGGTATTTAGGATTGAAGGATGAGGATTGAGGATTGAGGTTTGAGGATTGAGGATTGAAGATTGAGTATTGATGATTGAATATTGAGGATTGAGGATTGAGGTTTGAGGATTGAGGATGAAGACTGAGGGTTGAGGATTGAGGTTTGAGGAACGAGGATTGAGGATTGAGGGTTGAGAACTAAGGATTGACGATTGAGTATTGAAGATTGAGGATTGATGACTGAGGATTGACGACTGAGAATTGAGGATTGAGGATTGATGATTGAAGGTTGAGTATTGAGGATTGAATATTGAGGATTGAGGATTGAGGATTGAGGATTGAGGATTGAGGATTGAGGATTGAAGATTGAGTATTGAGTATTGAAGGTTGAGGATTGTGGATTGAGGATTAAGTATTGAGGATTGAATATTGTAGATTGAGTATTGATGCCTGAGGATTGAGGATTGAGGATTGAGGATTGAGGATTGAGGATTGAGGATTGAAGATTGACTATTGAGGATTGAGTATTGAGGATTGAGGATTCAGGGTTGAAGATTGAGGATTGAGGTTTGAGGATTGAGGATTGAGGATTGAGGATTGAAGATTGAATATTGATGATTGAATATTGATGATTGAATATTGAGGACTGAGGATTGAGGGTTGTGGATTGAGGAAGAGGATTGAATATTTATGTTTGAGGTCTGAGAATTGAGGATTGAGGATTGAGGATTGAAGATTGAGGATTGGGTATTTAGGATTGAAGAATGAGGATTGAGGATTGAGGTTTGAGGATTGAGGATTGAAGATTGAGTATTGATGATTGAATGTTGAGGATTGAGGATTGAGGTTTGAGGATTGAGGATGAAGACTGAGGGTTGAGGATTGAGGTTTGAGGAACGAGTATTGAGGTTGAGGATTGAGGACTAAGGATTGACGATTGAGTATTGAAGATTGAGGATTGATGACTGAGGATTGACGACTGAGAATTGAGGATTGAGGATTGCTAATTGAAGATTGAGTATTGAGGATTGAATATTGCGGATTGAGGATTGAGGATTGTGGATTGAGGATTGAGGATTGAGGATTGAGGATTGAGGATTAAGGATTGAGGATTGAGGATTGAGGATTGAGAATTGAGGATTGAGGATTGAGGATTGAAGATTGAGTATTGATGATTGAATATTGAGGATTGAGGATTGAGGATTGAGGATTGAAGATTGAGTATTGAGGATTGAAGATTGAGGATTGAGTATTGAGGATTGAGGATTCAGGGTTGAAGATTGAGGATTGAGGATTGAGGATTGAGGATTGAGGATTGAGGATTGGGTGTTTAGTATTGAAGAATGAGGATTGAGGATTGAGGTTTGAGGATTGAGGATTGAAGATTGAGTATTGATGATTGAATATTGAGGGTTGAGAATTGAGGTTTGAGGATTGAGGATGAAGACTGAGGGTTGAGGATTGAGGTTTGAGGAACAAGGATCGAGGATTGAGGATTGAGGACTAAGGATTGACGATTGAGTATTGAAGATTGAGGATTGATTACTGAGGATTGACGACTGAGAATTGGGGATTGAGGATTGATGATTGAAGATTGAGTATTGAGTATTGAATATTGAGGATTGAGGATTGAGGATTGAGGATTGAGGATTGAAGATTGAGTATTGAGTATTGAAGGTTGAGGATGGTGGATTGAGGATTAAGGATTGTGGATTGAATATTGTAGATTGAGTTTTGATGCCTGAGGATTGAGGATTGAGGATTGTGGATTGAATATAGTAGATTGAGTATTGATGCCTGAGGATTGAGGATTGAGGATTGAGGATTGAGGATTGAGGATTGAAGGTTGAGTATTGAGGATTGAAGATTGAGTATTCAAGATTGAGTATTGATGATTGAATATTGAGGATTGAGGATTGAGGATTGAGGATTGAGGATTGGGTATTGAGGATTGAGTAATGAGGATTGAGGATTGAGGTTTGAGTATTGGGGATTGCAGATTGAGTATTGGCGATTGAAGATTGAGGATTGAGGATTGAGGATTGAGGAATGAGGATCGAAGATTGAGTATTGAGGATTGAAGATTGAGGATAGAGGATTGAGTACTGAGGATGGAGGATGAGGGCTGAGGGTTGAAGATTGAGGATTGAGAAATGAGGGTTGAGGATTGAGGATTGAAATTGAGGATTGGGTATTGAGGATTGAAGAATGAGGAATGAGGAATTAGGATTGAGGATTGAGGATTGAGGATTGAGGATTGAGGATTGGGTATTGAGGATTGAAGAATGAGGATTGAGGATTGAGGATTGGGGATTGAGGATTGAAGATTAGTGTTGAGTATTGAAGATTGAGGATTGAAGATTGAGGATTGAGGATTGAGGATTGAAGACTGGGTATTGAGGATTGAAGATTGAGGATTGAGTATTGAGGATTGAGGATTCAGGATTGAAAATTGAGGATTGAGGATCGAGGATTGAGGATTGAGGATTGAGGATTGAAGATTGAATATTGATGATTGAATATTGAGGACTGAGGATTGAGGGTTGTGGATTGAGGACGAGGGCTGAGGGTTGAATATTGATGTTTGAGGTCTGAGTATTAAGGATTGAGGATTGAGGATTGAGGATTGAGCATTGAAGATTGAAGATTGATGACTGGGGATTGAGGATTGAATATTGAGGATTAACGATTGAAGATTGGGGATTGAGGATCTAGGATCGGAGATTGATTATTGAGGATTGAAGATTGAGGATTGACGATTGAGGATTGAGAATTGAGAATTGAGGATGAGGACTGAGGGTTGAGGATTGAGGTTTGAGGAATGAGGATTGATGGTTGAGGATTGAGGATTGAGGATTGAGGATTGAGGATTGAGGATTGAGTATTGAAGATTGAGTATTGATACCTGAGGATTCAGGATTGAGGATTGAGGATTGAGGATTGAGGATTGAAGATTGAGTATTGGGGATTGAAGATTGAGGATTGAGGATGGAGAATGAGGACTGACGGTTGAGGATTGAGGTTTGGGGATTGAAGATTGAGGACTGAGGACTGAGGATTGAGGATTGAGGATTGAGCATTGAGGATTGAAGATTGAGTACTGGGGATTCGGGATTGCAGATTGAGGATTAAGGATTGAAGACTGAGTATTGAGGATTGAAGATAGAGGATTGAGTATTGAGGATTGAGGATTCAGGGTTGAAAATTGAGGATTGAGGATTGAGGATTGAGGATTGAGGATTGAGGACTGAGGGTTGAGGATTGAGGTTTGAGGAATGAGGGTTGATGGTTGAGGATTGAGAATTGAGGATTGAGGATCGAGAATTGAGGATTGAGGATTGGAGATTGATTATTGAGGATTGAAGATTGAGGATTGAGGATTGAGGATTGAGGATTGAGGATTGAGGATTGAAGATTCAGTATTGAGTATTGAAGCTTGAGGATTGTCGATTGAGGGTTAAGGATTGAGGATTGAATATTGTAGATTGAGTATTGATGCCTGAGGATTGAGGATTGAGGATTGAGGATTGAGGATTCAGGATTCAAGATTGTGTATTGAGGATTGAAGATTGAGGGTTGAAGATTGAGTATTGATGATTGAATTTTGAGGAATGAGGATTGAGGATTGAGGATTGAGGATTGAGGATTGAGGATTGAAGATTGAGTATGGATGATTGAATATTTAGGATTGAGGATTGAGGTTTGAGGAACGAGGATTGAGGATTGAGGATTGAGGACTAAGGATTGACGATTGAGTATTGAAGGTTGAGGATTGATGACTGAGGATTGACGACTGAGAATTGCGGATTGAGGATTGATAATTGAAGATTGAGTATTGAGGATTGAATATTGAGGATTGAGGATCGAGGATCGAAGATTGAGAATTGAGGATTGAAGATTGGGTATTGAGGATTGAGTATTGAGGATGGAGGATGGGGGCTGAGGGTTGAATATTGAGGATTGAGGATTGAGTATTGAGGATTGAAGATTGAGGGTTGAAGATTGAGTATTGATGATTGAAGATTGAGTATTGAGGATTGAATATTGAGGATTGAGGATTGAGGATTGAAGATTGAGTATTGAGGATTGAATATTGAGGATTGAGGATTGAGGATTGAGGATTGAGGATTGAGGATTGAAGATTGAGTATTGAGGATTGAAGATTGAGGGTTAAAGGTTGAGTATTGATGATTGAGGATTGAGGATTTAGGATTGAGGATTGAGGATTGAAGATTGAGAATTGATGATTGAATATTGAGGATTGAGGATTGATGTTTGAGGATTGAGGACGAGGACTGACGGTAGAGGATTTAGGTTTGAGGATTGAGGATTGAGGGATGAGGATTGAGGATGAGTGCTAAGGGTCGGGGATTGATGTTCGACGACTGAGGACTGAGGATTGAGGATTGAGAATTGAGGATAGATGTTTGAGGATTGAAGATTGAGGATTGAGGATTGAGGATTGAGGAATGAGGATTGAAGATTGAGTATTGAGGATTGAAGATTGAGGATAGAGGATTGAGTACTGAGGATGGAGGATGAGGGCTGAGGGTTGAGGATTGAGGATTGGGAAATGAGGATTGAGGATTGAGGATTGAAATTGAGGATTGGGTATTGAGGATTGAAGAATGAGGATTGAGGAATTAGGATTGAGGGTTGAGGATTGAGGATTGAAGATTGAGGATTGGGTATTGAGGATTAAAGAATGAGGATTGAGGATTGAGGATTGAGGATTGAGGATTGAAGATTGAGTGTTGAGGATTGAAAATTGAGGATTGAGGATTGACGATTGAGGATTGAGGATTGAAGATTGAGTATTGAGGATTGAAGATGGAGGATTGAGTATTGAGGATTGAGGATTCAGGGTTGAAGATTGAGTATTGAGTATTGAATATTGCGGATTGAGGATTGAGGATTGAGGATTGAGGATTGAGGATTGAGGATTGAAGATTGAGTATTGAGTATTGAAGGTTGAGGATTGTGGATTGAGGATTAACGATTGAGGATTGAATATTGTAGATTGAGTATTGATGCCTGAGGATTGAGGATTGGGGATTGAGGATTGAGGATTGAGGATGGAAGATTGAGTATTGAGGATTGAAGATTGAGGGTTGAAGATTGAGTATTGATGATTGAATATTGAGGATTGAGGATTGAGGATTGAGGATTGAGGATTGAGGATTGAGGATTGAGGATTGAAGATTGAGTATTGCTGATTGAATATTGAGGATTGGGGATTGAGGTTTGAGGATTGAGGACGAGGACTGACGGTAGAGGATTTAGGTTTGAGGACTGAGGATTGAGGACTGAGGATTGAGGATGCGTGCTAAGCGTCGGGGATTGAGATTCGACGACTGAGGACTGAGGAGTGAGGATTGAGAATTGAGGATTGATGTTTGAGGATTGAAGATTGAGGATTGGGTATTGAGGATTGAGGAATGAGGATTGAGGATTGAGGATTGAGGATCTAGGATTGGAGATGGATTATTGAGTATTGAAGGTTGAGGATTGTGGATTGAGGGATGAGGATTGAGGATGAGTGCTAAGGGTCGGGGATTGATGTTCGACGACTGAGGACTGAGGATTGAGGATTGAGAATTGAGGATAGATGTTTGAGGATTGAAGATTGAGGATTGAGGATTGAGGAATGAGGATTGAAGATTGAGTATTGAGGATTGAAGATTGAGGATAGAGGATTGAGTACTGAGGATGGAGGATGAGGGCTGAGGGTTGAGGATTGAGGATTGAGAAATGAGGATTGAGGATTGAGGATTGAAATTGAGGATTGGGTATTTAGGATTGAAGAATGCGGATTGAGGAATTAGGATTGAGGATTGAGGATTGAGGATTGAAGATTGAGGATTGGGTATTGAGGATTGAAGAATGAGGATTGAGGATTGAGGATTGAGGATTGAGGATTGAAGATTGAGTGTTGAGGATTGAAAATTGAGGATTGAGGATTGGCGATTGAGGATTGAGGATTGAAGATTGAGTATTGAGCATTGAAGATTGAGGATTGAGTATTGAGGATTGAGGATTCAGGGTTGAATATTGAGGATTGAGGATTGAGGATTGAGGATTGAGGATTGAGGATTGAAGATTGAATATTTATGATTGAATATTGAGGACTGAGGATTGAGTGTTGTGGATTGAGTACGAGGACTGAGGGTTGAATATTGATGTTTGAGGTCTGAGGATTAAGGATTGAGGATTGAGAATTGAGGATTGAGGATTGAGGATTGCAGATTAAGGATTGGGTATTTAGGATTGAAGAATGAGGATTGAGGATTGACGTTTGAGGATTGGGGATTGAAGATTGAGTATTGATGATTGAATATTGAGGATTGAGTATTGAGGTTTGAGGATTGAGGATGAAGACTGAGGGTTGAGGATTGAGGTTTGAGGAACGAGGATTGACGATTGAGGATTGAGGACTAAGGATTGACGATTGAGTATTGAAGATTGAGGATTGATGACTGAGGATTGACGACTGAGAATTGAGGATTGAGGATTGATGATTGAAGATTGAGTATTGAGGACTGAATATTGCGGATTGAGGATTGAGGATTGAGGATTGAGGATTCAGGATTGAAGATTGAGTATTGAGTATTGAAGGTTGAGGATTGTGGATTGAGGATTAAGGATTGAGGATTGAATATTGTAGATTGAGTATTGATGCCTGAGGATTGAGGATTGAGGATTGAGGATTGAGGATTGGGGATTGAAGATTGAGTATTGAGGATTGAAGATTGAGGGTTGAAGATTGAGTATTGATGATTGAATATTGAGGATTGAGGATTGAGGATTGAGGATTGAGGATTGAGAATTGAGGATTGAGGATTGAAGATCGAGTATTGATGATTGAATATTGAGGATTGAGGATTGAGGTTTGAGGATTGAGGATTGAGGATTGAGGATTGAGGATTGAGTATTGAAGATTGAGTATTGATGCCTGAGGATTGAGGATCGAGGATTGAGGATTGAGGATTGGAGATTGATTATTGAGGATTGAAGATTGAGGATTGAGGATTGAGGATTGAGAATTGAGAATTGAGTATGAGGACTGAGAGTTGAGGATTGAGGTTTGAGGAATGAGGATTGAGGGTTGGGGAATGAGGATTGAGGATTGAGGATTGAGGATTGAGCATTGAAGATTGAGTATTGATGCCTGAGGATTGAGGATAGAGGATTGATGATTGAGGATCGAGGATTGAAGATTGAGAATTGAGGATTGAAGATTGAGGATTGAGGATTGAGGATTGAGGATGGAGGATGAGGGCTGAGGGTTGAGGATTGAGGATTGAGAAATGAGGATTGAGGATTGAGGGTTGAAATTGAGGATTGTGTATTGAGGATTGAAGAATGAGGATTGAGGAATTAGGATTGAGGATTGAGGATTGAAGATTGAGGATTGGGTATTGAGGATTGAAGAATGAGGATTGAGGATTGAGGATTGAGGATTGAGGATTGAAGATTAGTAATGAGGATTGAAGATTGAGGGTTGAGGATTGAGGATTGAGGATTGAGGATTGAGGATTGAGTGTTGAGGGTTGAAGATTGAGAATTGAGGATAGAGGATTGAGGATTGAGGATTGAAGATTGAGTATCGAGGATTGAAGATTGAGTATTGAGTATTGAGGATTGAGGATTCAGGGTTGAAGATTGAGGATTGAGGATTGAGGATTGAGTATCTAGGATTGGAGATTGATTATTGAGTATAGAAGGTTGAGGATTGTGGATTGAGGATTGAGGATTGAGGATTGAGGATTGAGGATTGAGGATTGAGAATTGAGGATTGAGGATTGAGGATTGAAGATTGAGTATTGATGATTGAATATTGAGGATTGAGGATTGAGGACTGAGGATTGAAGATTGAGTATTGAGGATTGAAGATTGAGGATTGAGTATTGAGGATTGAGGATTCAGGGTTGAAGATTGAGGATTGAGGATTGAGGATTGAGGATTGAGGATTGAGGATTGAAGATTGAATATTGATGATTGAATATTGAGGACTGAGGATTGAGGGTTGTGGATTGAGGACGAGGACTGAGGGTTGAATATTGACGTTTGAGGTCTGAGGATTAAGGATTGAGGATTGAGAATTGAGTATTGAGGATTGAGGATTGAAGATTGAGGATTGGGTATTTAGGATTGAAGAATGAGGATTGAGGATTGAGGTTTTAGGATTGAGGATTGAAGATTGAGTATTGATGATTGAATATTGAGGATTGAGGATTGAGGTTTGAGGATTGAGGATGAAGTCTGAGGGTTGAGGATTGAGGTTTGAGGAACGAGGATTGAGGATTGAGGATTGAGGACTAAGGATTGACGATTGAGTATTGAAGATTGAGGAATGATGACTGAGGATTGACGACTGAGAATTGAGGATTGAGGATTGATGATTGAAGGTTGAGTATAGAGGATTGAATATTGAGGATTGAGGATTGAGGATTGAGGATTGAGGATTGAGGATTGAGGATTGAGGATTGAAGATTGAGTACTGAGTATTGAAGGTTGAGGATTGTGGATTGAGGATTAAGGATTGAGGATTGAATATTGTAGATTGAGTATTGATACCTGAGGTTTGAGGATTGAGGATTGAGGATTGAGGATTCAGGATTGAAGATTGCCTATTGAGGATTGAAGATTGAGGGTTGAAGATTGCTTATTGATGATTGAATATTGAGGATTGAGGATTGAGGATTGAGGATTGAGGATTGAAGATTGAGGATTGAAGATTGAGTGTTGATGATTGAATATTGAGGATTGAAGAATGAGGATTGAGGATTGAGGATTGAGGATTGAGGATTGAGGATCTAGGATTGGAAATTGATTATTGAGTATTGAAGGCTGAGGATTGTGGATTGAGGATTGAGGATTGAGGATTGAGGATTGAGGATTGAGGATTGAGGATTGAGGATTGAGGATTGAGGATTGAGGATCGAAGATTGAGTATTGATGATTGAATATTGAGGATTGAGGATTGAGGTTTGAGGATTGAGGATTGAGGATTGAGGATTGAGGATTGAGGATTGAGGATTGAAGATTGAGTGTTGAGGATTGAAGATTGAGGATTGAGGATTGAGGATTGAGGATTGAGGATTGAGGATTGAGGGTTGAAGATTGAGTATTGAGGGTTGAAGATTGAGGATTGAGTATTGAGGATTGAGGATTCAGGGTTGAAGATTGAGGATTGAGGATTGAGGATTGAGGATTGAGGATTGAGGATTGAAGATTGAATATTGATGATTGAATATTGAGGACTGAGGATTGAGGGTTGTGGATTGAGGACGAGGACTGAGGGTTGAATATTGACGTTTGAGGTCTGAGGATTAAGGATTGAGGATTGAGAATTGAGTATTGAGGATTGAGGATTGAAGATTGAGGATTGGGTATTTAGGATTGAAGAATGAGGATTGAGGATTGAGGTTTTAGGATTGAGGATTGAAGATTGAGTATTGATGATTGAATATTGAGGATTGAGGATTGAGGTTTGAGGATTGAGGATTGACGACTGAGAATTGAGGATTGAGGATTGATGATTGAAGGTTGAGTATTGAGGATTGAATATTGAGGATTGAGGATTGAGGATTGAGGATTGAGGATTGAGGATTGAGGATTGAAGATTGAGTATTGAGTATTGAAGGTTGAGGATTGTGGATTGAGGATTAAGGATTGAGGATTGAATATTGTAGATTGAGTATTGATACCTGAGGATTGAGGATTGAGGATTGAGGATTGAGGATTGAGGATTGAGGATTGAAGATTGACTATTGAGGATTGAAGATTGAGGGTTGAAGATTGCGTATTGATGATTGAATATTGAGGATTGAGGATTGAGGATTGAGGATTGAGGATTGAGGATTGAGGATTGAAGATTGAGTATTGATGATTGAATATTGAGGATTGAAGAATGAGGATTGAGGATTGAGGATTGAGGATTGAGGATAGAGGATCTAGGATTGGAAATTGATTATTGAGTATTGAAGGCTGAGGATTGTGGATTGAGGATTGAGGATTGAGGATTGAGGATTGAGGATTGAGGATTGAGGATTGAGGATCGAAGATTCAGTATTGATGATTGGATATTGAGGATTGAGGATTGAGGTTTGAGGATTGAGGATTGAGGATTGAGGATTGAGGATTGAGGATTGAGTATTGAAGATTGAGTATTGATGCCTGAGGATTGAGGATCGAGGATTGAGGATTGAGGATTGGAGATTGACTATTGAGGATTGAAGATTGAGGATTGAGGATTGAGGATTGAGAATTGAGAATTGAGTATGAGGACTGAGGGTTGAGGATTGAGGTTTGAGGAATGAGGACTGAGGGTTGGGGAATGAGGATTGAGGATTGAGGATTGAGGATTGAGCATTGAAGGTTGAGCATTGATGCCTGAGGATTGAGGATTGATGATTGAGGATCGAGGATTGAAGATTGAGAATTGAGGATTGAAGATCGAGGATTGTGGATTGAGGATTGAGGATGGAGGATGAGGGCTGAGGGTTGAGGATTGAGGATTGAGAAATGAGGATTGAGGATTGAGGATTGAAATTGAGGATTGGGTATTGAGGATTGAAGAATGAGGATTGAGGAATTAGGATTGAGGATTGAGGATTGAGGATTGAAGACTGAGGATTGGGAATTGAGGGTTGAAGAATGAGGATTGAGGATTGAGGATTGAGGATTGAGGATTGAAGATTGAGTGTTGAGGATTGAAGATTGAGGATTGAGGATTGAGGATTGAGGATTGAGGATTGAAGATTGAGTATTGAGGATTGAAGATTGAGGATTGAGTATTGAGGATTGTGGATTCAGGGTTGAAGATTGAGGATTGAGGATTGAGGATTGAGGATTGAGTATTGCGGATTGAAGATTGAGGATTGGGTATTTAGGATTGAAGAATGAGGATTGAGGATTGAGGTTTGAGGATTGAGGATTGAAGATAGAGTATTGATGATTGAATATTGAGGGTTGAGGATTGAGGTTTGAGGATTGAGGATGAAGACTGAGGGTTGAGGATTGAGGTTTGTGGAACGAGGATTGAGGATTGAGGATTGAGGACTAAGGATTGACGATTGAGTATTGAAGATTGAGGATTGATGACTGAGGATTGACGACTGAGAATTGAGGATTGAGGATTAATGATTGAAGATTGAGTATTGAGGATTGAATATTGAGGATTGAGGATTGAGGATTGAGGATTGAGGATTGAGGATTGAGGATTGAGGATTGAAGATTGAGTATTGTGTATTGAAGGTTGAGGATTGTGGATTGAGGATTAAGGATTGTGGATTGAATATTGTAGATTGAGTATTGATGCCTGAGGATTGAGGATTGAGGATTGAGGATTGATGCCTGAGGATTGAGTATCGAGGATTGAGGATTGAGGATTGGAGATTGATTATTGAGGATTGAAGATTGAGGATTGAGGATTGAGGATTGAGAATTGAGAATTGAGTATGAGGACTGAAGGTTGAGGATTGAGGTTTGAGGAATGAGGATTGAGTGTTGGGTAATGAGGATTGAGGGTTGAGGATTGAGGATTGAGTATTGAAGATTGAGTATTGATGCCTGAGGATTGAGGATCGAGGATTGAGGATTGAGGATTGGAGATTGACTATTGAGGATTGAAGATTGAGGATTGAGGATTGAGGATTGAGAATTGAGAATTGAGTATGAGGACTGAGGGTTGAGGATTGAGGTTTGAGGAATGAGGACTGAGGGTTGGGGAATGAGGATTGAGGATTGAGGATTGAGGATTGAGCATTGAAGGTTGAGCATTGATGCCTGAGGATTGAGGATTGATGATTGAGGATCGAGGATTGAAGATTGAGAATTGAGGATTGAAGATCGAGGATTGTGGATTGAGGATTGAGGATGGAGGATGAGGCTGAGGGTTGAGGATTGAGGATTGAGAAATGAGGATTGAGGATTGAGGATTGAAATTGAGGATTGGGTATTGAGGATTGAAGAATGAGGATTGAGGAATTAGGATTGAGGATTGAGGATTGAGGATTGAAGACTGAGGATTGGGAATTGAGGGTTGAAGAATGAGGATTGAGGATTGAGGATTGAGGATTGAGGATTGAAGATTGAGTGTTGAGGATTGAAGATTGAGGATTGAGGATTGAGGATTGAGGATTGAGGATTGAAGATTGAGTATTGAGGATTGAAGATTGAGGATTGAGTATTGAGGATTGTGGATTCAGGGTTGAAGATTGAGGATTGAGGATTGAGGATTGAGGATTGAGTATTGCGGATTGAAGATTGAGGATTGGGTATTTAGGATTGAAGAATGAGGATTGAGGATTGAGGTTTGAGGATTGAGGATTGAAGATAGAGTATTGATGATTGAATATTGAGGGTTGAGGATTGAGGTTTGAGGATTGAGGATGAAGACTGAGGGTTGAGGATTGAGGTTTGTGGAACGAGGATTGAGGATTGAGGATTGAGGACTAAGGATTGACGATTGAGTATTGAAGATTGAGGATTGATGACTGAGGATTGACGACTGAGAATTGAGGATTGAGGATTAATGATTGAAGATTGAGTATTGAGGATTGAATATTGAGGATTGAGGATTGAGGATTGAGGATTGAGGATTGAGGATTGAGGATTGAGGATTGAAGATTGAGTATTGTGTATTGAAGGTTGAGGATTGTGGATTGAGGATTAAGGATTGTGGATTGAATATTGTAGATTGAGTATTGATGCCTGAGGATTGAGGATTGAGGATTGAGGATTGATGCCTGAGGATTGAGTATCGAGGATTGAGGATTGAGGATTGGAGATTGATTATTGAGGATTGAAGATTGAGGATTGAGGATTGAGGATTGAGAATTGAGAATTGAGTATGAGGACTGAAGGTTGAGGATTGAGGTTTGAGGAATGAGGATTGAGTGTTGGGTAATGAGGATTGAGGGTTGAGGATTGAGGATTGAGCATTGAAGATTGAGTATTGATGCCTGAGGATTGAGGATTGAGGATTGATGATTGAGGATCGAGGATTGAAGATTGAGAATTGAGGATTGAAGATTGAGGATTGAGGATTGAGGATTGAGGATGGAGGATGAGGGCTGAGGGTTGAGGATTGAGGATTGAGAAATGAGGATTGAGGATTGAGGATTGAAATTGAGGATTGGGTATTGAGGATTGAGGATTGAGGATTGAAGATTGAATATTGATGATTGAATATTGAGGACTGAGGATTGAGGGTTGTGGATTGAGGACGAGTACTGAGGGTTGAATATTGATGTTTGGGGTCTGAGGATTAAGGATTGAGGATAGAGAATTGAGGATTGAGGATTGAGGATTGAAGATTGAGGATTGGGTATTTAGGATTGAAGGATGAGGATTGAGGATTGAGGTTTGAGGATTGAGGATTGAAGATTGAGTATTGATGATTGAATATTGAGGATTGAGGATTGAGGTTTGAGGATTGAGGATGAAGACTGAGGGTTGAGGATTGAGGTTTGAGGAACGAGGATTGAGGATTGAGGGTTGAGAACTAAGGATTGACGATTGAGTATTGAAGATTGAGGATTGATGACTGAGGATTGACGACTGAGAATTGAGGATTGAGGATTGATGATTGAAGGTTGAGTATTGAGGATTGAATATTGAGGATTGAGGATTGAGGATTGAGGATTGAGGATTGAGGATTGAGGATTGAAGATTGAGTATTGAGTATTGAAGGTTGAGGATTGTGGATTGAGGATTAAGTATTGAGGATTGAATATTGTAGATTGAGTATTGATGCCTGAGGATTGAGGATTGAGGATTGAGGATTGAGGATTGAGGATTGAGGATTGAAGATTGACTATTGAGGATTGAGTATTGAGGATTGAGGATTCAGGGTTGAAGATTGAGGATTGAGGTTTGAGGATTGAGGATTGAGGATTGAGGATTGAAGATTGAATATTGATGATTGAATATTGATGATTGAATATTGAGGACTGAGGATTGAGGGTTGTGGATTGAGGAAGAGGATTGAATATTTATGTTTGAGGTCTGAGAATTGAGGATTGAGGATTGAGGATTGAAGATTGAGGATTGGGTATTTAGGATTGAAGAATGAGGATTGAGGATTGAGGTTTGAGGATTGAGGATTGAAGATTGAGTATTGATGATTGAATATTGAGGATTGAGGATTGAGGTTGAGGATTGAGGATGAAGACTGAGGGTTGAGGATTGAGGTTTGAGGAACGAGTATTGAGGTTGAGGATTGAGGACTAAGGATTGACGATTGAGTATTGAAGATTGAGGATTGATGACTGAGGATTGACGACTGAGAATTGAGGATTGAGGATTGCTAATTGAAGATTGAGTATTGAGGATTGAATATTGCGGATTGAGGATTGAGGATTGTGGATTGAGGATTGAGGATTGAGGATTGAGGATTGAGGATTAAGGATTGAGGATTGAGGATTGAGGATTGAGAATTGAGGATTGAGGATTGAGGATTGAAGATTGAGTATTGATGATTGAATATTGAGGATTGAGGATTGAGGATTGAGGATTGAAGATTGAGTATTGAGGATTGAAGATTGAGGATTGAGTATTGAGGATTGAGGATTCAGGGTTGAAGATTGAGGATTGAGGATTGAGGATTGAGGATTGAGGATTGAGGATTGGGTGTTTAGTATTGAAGAATGAGGATTGAGGATTGAGGTTTGAGGATTGAGGATTGAAGATTGAGTATTGATGATTGAATATTGAGGGTTGAGGATTGAGGTTTGAGGATTGAGGATGAAGACTGAGGGTTGAGGATTGAGGTTTGAGGAACAAGGATCGAGGATTGAGGATTGAGGACTAAGGATTGACGATTGAGTATTGAAGATTGAGGATTGATTACTGAGGATTGACGACTGAGAATTGGGGATTGAGGATTGATGATTGAAGATTGAGTATTGAGTATTGAATATTGAGGATTGAGGATTGAGGATTGAGGATTGAGGATTGAAGATTGAGTATTGAGTATTGAAGGTTGAGGATGGTGGATTGAGGATTAAGGATTGTGGATTGAATATTGTAGATTGAGTTTTGATGCCTGAGGATTGAGGATTGAGGATTGTGGATTGAATATAGTAGATTGAGTATTGATGCCTGAGGATTGAGGATTGAGGATTGAGGATTGAGGATTGAGGATTGAAGGTTGAGTATTGAGGATTGAAGATTGAGTATTCAAGATTGAGTATTGATGATTGAATATTGAGGATTGAGGATTGAGGATTGAGGATTGAGGATTGGGTATTGAGGATTGAGTAATGAGGATTGAGGATTGAGGTTTGAGTATTGGGGATTGCAGATTGAGTATTGGCGATTGAAGATTGAGGATTGAGGATTGAGGATTGAGGAATGAGGATCGAAGATTGAGTATTGAGGATTGAAGATTGAGGATAGAGGATTGAGTACTGAGGATGGAGGATGAGGGCTGAGGGTTGAAGATTGAGGATTGAGAAATGAGGGTTGAGGATTGAGGATTGAAATTGAGGATTGGGTATTGAGGATTGAAGAATGAGGAATGAGGAATTAGGATTGAGGATTGAGGATTGAGGATTGAGGATTGAGGATTGGGTATTGAGGATTGAAGAATGAGGATTGAGGATTGAGGATTGGGGATTGAGGATTGAAGATTAGTGTTGAGTATTGAAGATTGAGGATTGAGGATTGAGGATTGAGGATTGAGGATTGAAGACTGGGTATTGAGGATTGAAGATTGAGGATTGAGTATTGAGGATTGAGGATTCAGGATTGAAAATTGAGGATTGAGGATCGAGGATTGAGGATTGAGGATTGAGGATTGAAGATTGAATATTGATGATTGAATATTGAGGACTGAGGATTGAGGGTTGTGGATTGAGGACGAGGGCTGAGGGTTGAATATTGATGTTTGAGGTCTGAGTATTAAGGATTGAGGATTGAGGATTGAGGATTGAGCATTGAAGATTGAAGATTGATGACTGGGGATTGAGGATTGAATATTGAGGATTAACGATTGAAGATTGGGGATTGAGGATCTAGGATCGGAGATTGATTATTGAGGATTGAAGATTGAGGATTGACGATTGAGGATTGAGAATTGAGAATTGAGGATGAGGACTGAGGGTTGAGGATTGAGGTTTGAGGAATGAGGATTGATGGTTGAGGATTGAGGATTGAGGATTGAGGATTGAGGATTGAGGATTGAGTATTGAAGATTGAGTATTGATACTTGAGGATTCAGGATTGAGGATTGAGGATTGAGGATTGAGGATTGAAGATTGAGTATTGGGGATTGAAGATTGAGGATTGAGGATGGAGAATGAGGACTGACGGTTGAGGATTGAGGTTTGGGGATTGAAGATTGAGGACTGAGGACTGAGGATTGAGGATTGAGGATTGAGGATTGAGCATTGAGGATTGAAGATTGAGTACTGGGGATTCGGGATTGCAGATTGAGGATTAAGGATTGAAGACTGAGTATTGAGGATTGAAGATAGAGGATTGAGTATTGAGGATTGAGGATTCAGGGTTGAAAATTGAGGATTGAGGATTGAGGATTGAGGATTGAGGATTGAGGACTGAGGGTTGAGGATTGAGGTTTGAGGAATGAGGGTTGATGGTTGAGGATTGAGAATTGAGGATTGAGGATCGAGAATTGAGGATTGAGGATTGGAGATTGATTATTGAGGATTGAAGATTGAGGATTGAGGATTGAGGATTGAGAATTGAGAATTGAGTATGAGGACTGAGGGTTGAGGGTTGAGTATTGATGGTTGAATATTGAGGATTGAGGATTGAGGATCGAGGATTGAAGATTGAGAATTAAGGATTGAAGATTGAGGATTGAGGATTGAGGATTGAGGATTGAGGATTGAGGATTGAAGATTCAGTATTGAGTATTGAAGCTTGAGGATTGTCGATTGAGGGTTAAGGATTGAGGATTGAATATTGTAGATTGAGTATTGATGCCTGAGGATTGAGGATTGAGGATTGAGGATTGAAGATTGAGAATTGATGATTGAATATTGAGGATTGAGGATTGAGGATTGAGGATTGAGGACGAGGACTGACGGTAGAGGATTTAGGTTTGAGGATTGAGGATTGAGGGATGAGGATTGAGGATGAGTGCTAAGGGTCGGGGATTGATGTTCGACGACTGAGGACTGAGGATTGAGGATTGAGAATTGAGGATAGATGTTTGAGGATTGAAGATTGAGGATTGAGGATTGAGGATTGAGGAATGAGGATTGAAGATTGAGTATTGAGGATTGAAGATTGAGGATAGAGGATTGAGTACTGAGGATGGAGGATGAGGGCTGATGGTTGAGGATGGAGGATTGGGAAATGAGGATTGAGGATTGAGGATTGAAATTGAGGATTGGGTATTGAGGATTGAAGAATGAGGATTGAGGAATTAGGATTGAGGGTTGAGGTTTGAGGATTGAAGATTGAGGATTGGGTATTGAGGATTGAAGAATGAGGATTGAGGATTGAGGATTGAATATTGAGGATTGAGGATTGAGGATTGAGGATTGAGGATTGAGGATTGAGGATTGAGGATTGAAGATTGAGTATTGCTGATTGAATATTGAGGATTGGGGATTGAGGTTTGAGGATTGAGGACGAGGACTGACGGTAGAGGATTTAGGTTTGAGGATTGAGGATTGAGGACTGAGGATTGAGGATGCGTGCTAAGCGTCGGGGATTGAGATTCGACGACTGAGGACTGAGGAGTGAGGATTGAGAATTGAGGATTGATGTTTGAGGATTGAAGATTGAGGATTGGGTATTGAGGATTGAGGAATGAGGATTGAGGATTGAGGATTGAGGATCTAGGATTGGAGATGGATTATTGAGTATTGAAGGTTGAGGATTGTGGATTGAGGGATGAGGATTGAGGATGAGTGCTAAGGGTCGGGGATTGATGTTCGACGACTGAGGACTGAGGATTGAGGATTGAGAATTGAGGATATATGTTTGAGGATTGAAGATTGAGGATTGAGGATTGAGGAATGAGGATTGAAGATTGAGTATTGAGGATTGAAGATTGAGGATAGAGGATTGAGTACTGAGGATAGAGGATGAGGGCTGAGGGTTGAGGATTGAGGATTGAGAAATGAGGATTGAGGATTGAGGATTGAAATTGAGGATTGGGTATTTAGGATTGAAGAATGCGGATTGAGGAATTAGGATTGAGGATTGAGGATTGAGGATTGAAGATTGAGGATTGGGTATTGAGGATTGAAGAATGAGGATTGAGGATTGAGGATTGAGGATTGAGGATTGAAGATTGAGTGTTGAGGATTGAAAATTGAGGATTGAGGATTGGCGATTGAGGATTGAGGATTGAAGATTGAGTATTGAGCATTGAAGATTGAGGATTGAGTATTGAGGATTGAGGATTCAGGGTTGAATATTGAGGATTGAGGATTGAGGATTGAGGATTGAGGATTGAGGATTGAAGATTGAATATTTATGATTGAATATTGAGGACTGAGGATTGAGTGTTGTGGATTGAGGACGAGGACTGAGGGTTGAATATTGATGTTTGAGGTCTGAGGATTAAGGATTGAGGATTGAGAATTGAGGATTGAGGATTGAGGATTGCAGATTAAGGATTGGGTATTTAGGATTGAAGAATAAGGATTGAGGATTGAGGTTTGAGGATTGGGGATTGAAGATTGAGTATTGATGATTGAATATTGAGGATTGAGTATTGAGGTTTGAGGATTGAGGATGAAGACTGAGGGTTGAGGATTGAGGTTTGAGGAACGAGGATTGAGGATTGAGGATTTAGGACTAAGGATTGACGATTGAGTATTGAAGATTGAGGATTGATGACTGAGGATTGACGACTGAGAATTGAGGATTGAGGATTGATGATTGAAGATTGAGTATTGAGGACTGAATATTGCGGATTGAGGATTGAGTATTGAGGATTGAGGATTCAGGATTGAAGATTGAGTATTGAGTATTGAAGGTTGAGGATTGTGGATTGAGGATTAAGGATTGAGGATTGAATATTGTAGATTGAGTATTGATGCCTGAGGATTGAGGATTGAGGATTGAGGACTGAGGATTGAGGATTGAAGATTGAGTATTGAGGATTGAAGATTGAGGGTTGAAGATTGAGTATTGATGATTGAACATTGAGGATTGAGGATTGAGGATTGAGGATTGAGGATTGAGGATTGAGGATTGAGGATTGAAGATCGAGTATTGATGATTGAATATTGAGGATTGAGGATTGAGGTTTGAGGATTGAGGACGAGGACTGACGGCAGAGGATTTAGGTTTGAGGATTGAGGATTGAGGACTGAGGATTGAGGATGAGTGCTAAGCGTCGGGGATTGAGATTCGACGACTGAGGACTGAGGATTGAGGATTGAGAATTGAGGATTGAGGATTGAGGATTGAGGATTGAGGATTGAGGATTGAGGATTGAGGATTGAGGATTGAGGATTGAGGATTGAAGATTGAGGATTGAGGATTGAGGATTGAGGATTGAGTATTGAAGATTGAGTATTGATGCCTGAGGATTGAGGATCGAGGATTGAGGATTGAGGATTGGAGATTGATTATTGAGGATTGAAGATTGAGGATTGAGGATTGAGGATTGAGAATTGAGAATTGAGTATGAGGACTGAGGATTGAGGATTGAGGATTGAGGATTGAGAATTGGGGATTGAGGAATGAGGATTGAAGATTGAGTATTGATGATTGAATATTGAGGATTGAGGATTGAGGATTGAGGATTGAAGATTGAGTATTGAGGATTGAAGATTGAGGATTGAGTATTGAGGATTGAGGATTCAGGGTTGAAGACTGAGGATTGAGGATTGAGGATTGAGTACTGAGGATTGAGGATTCGGTATTGAGGATTGAGGAATGAGGATTGAGGATTGAGGTTTGAGGATTGAGGGTTGCAGATTGAGTATTGAGGATTGAAGATTGAGGATTGAGGATTGAGGATTGAGGAATGAGGATTGAAGATTGGGTATTGAGGATTGAAGATTGAGGATAGAGGATTGAGTACTGAGGATGGAGGATGAGGGCTGAGGGTTGAGGATTAAGGATTGAGAAATGAGGATTGAGGATTGAGGATTGAAATTGAGGATTGGGTATTGAGGATTGAAGAATGAGGATTGAGGAATTGGGATTGAGGATTGAGGATTGAGGATTGAAGATTGAGGATTGGGTATTGAGGATTGAAGAATGAGGATTGAGGATTGCGGATTGAGGATTGAGGATTGAAGATTGAATGTTGAGGATTGAAGATTGAGGATTGAGGATTGAGGATTGAGGATTGAGGATTGAAGATTGAAGATTGAGTATTGAGGACTGAAGATTGAGGGTTGAAGATTGAGTATTGATGATTGAATATTGAGGATTGAGGATTGAGGATTGAGGATTGAGGATTCAGGATTGAGGATTGAAGATTGAGTATTGATGATTGAATATTGAGGATTGAGGATTGAGGTTTGAGGATTGAGGACGAGGACTGACGGTAGAGGATCTAGGTTTGAGGATTGAGGATTGAGGACTGAGGATTGAGGATGAGTGCTAAGCGTCGGGGATTGAGGTTCGACGACTGAGGACTGAGGATTGAGGATTGAGAATTGAGGATTGAGGATTGAGGATTGAGGATTGAGGATTGAGGATTGAGGATTGAGGATTGAGGATTGAGGATTGAGGATTGAGGATTGAGGATTGAGGATTGAAGATTGAGTATTGATGATTGAATATTGAGGATTGAGGATTGAGGTTTGAGGATTGAGGATTGAGGATTGAGGATTGAGGATTGAAGAATGAGGATTGAGGATTGAGGATTGGGGATTGAGGATTGAAGATTAGTGTTGAGGATTGAAGATTGAGGATTGAGGATTGAGGATTGAGGATTGAGGATTGAGGATTGAAGACTGGGTATTGAGGATTGAAGATTGAGGATTGAGTATTGAGGATTGAGGATTCAGGATTGAAAATTGAGGATTGAGGATCGAGGATTGAGGATTGAGGATTGAGGATTGAAGATTGAATATTGATGATTGAATATTGAGAACTGAGGATTGAGGGTTGTGGATTGAGGACGAGGGCTGAGGGTTGAATATTGATGTTTGAGGTCTGAGTATTAAGGATTGAGGATTGAGAATTGAGGATTGAGGATTGAGGATTGAAGATTGAGGATTGGGTATTTAGGATTGAAGAATGAGGATTGAGGATTGAGGTTTGAGGATTGAGGATTGATGATTGAGTATTGTCGATTGAATATTGAGGATTGAGGATTGAGGTTTGAGGATTGAGGACGAGGACTGACCGTTGAGGATTGAGGTTAGAGGATTGAGGGTTGGGGATTGAGGACTGAGGATTGAGGATTGAGGATTGAGGATTGAGCATTGAAGATTGAAGATTGATGACTGGGGATTGAGGATTGAATATTGAGGATTAACGATTGAAGATAGGGGATTGAGGATCTAGGATCGGAGATTGATTATTCAGGATTGAAGATTGAGGATTGACGATTGAGGATTGAGAATTGAGAATTGAGGATGAGGACTGAGGGTTGAGGATTGAGGTTTGAGGAATGAGGATTGATGGTTGAGGATTGAGGATTGAGGATTGAGGATTGAGGATTGAGGATTGAGTATTGAAGATTGAGTATTGATACCTGAGGATTGAGGATTGAAGATTGAGGATTGAGGATTGAGGATTGAAGATTGAGTATTGGGGATTGAAGATTGAGGATTGAGGATTGAGGATTGAGGATGGAGAATGAGGACTGACGGTTGAGGATTGAGGTTTGGGGATTGAAGATTGAGGACTGAGGACTGAGGATTGAGGATTGAGGATTGAGCATTGAGGATTGAAGATTGAGTACTGGGGATTCGGGATTGCAGATTGAGGATTAAGGATTGAGAATTGAGTATGAGGACTGAGGGTTGAGGGTTGAGGTTTGAGGAATGAGGATTGAGGGTTGGGGAATGAGGATTGAGGATTGAGGATTGAGCATTGAAGATTGAGTATTGATGCCTGAGGATTGAGGATTGAGGATTGAGGATTGAGGATTGAGGATTGAGGATTGAAGATTGAGTATTGAGTATTGAAGGTTGAGGATTGTGGATTGAGGATTAAGGACTGAGGATTGAATATTGTAGATTGAGTATTAATGCCTGAGGATTGAGGATTGAGGATTGAGGATTGAGGATTGAGGATTGAGGATTGAAGATTGAGTATTGAGGATTGAAGATTGAGGGTTGAAGATTGAGTATTGATGATTGAATATTGAGGATTGAGGATTGAGGATCGAGGATTGAAGATTGAGAATTGAGGATTGAAGATTGAGGATTGAGGATTGAGGATTGAGGATTGAGGATTGAGGATTGAAGATTCAGTATTGAGTATTGAAGCTTGAGGATTGTCGATTGAGGGTTAAGGATTGAGGATTGAATATTGTAGATTGAGTATTGATGCCTGAGGATTGAGGATTGAGGATTGAGGATTGAGGATTCAGGATTCAAGATTGTGTATTGAGGATTGAAGATTGAGGGTTGAAGATTGAGTATTGATGATTGAATTTTGAGGAATGAGGATTGAGGATTGAGGATTGAGGATTGAGGATTGAGGATTGAAGATTGAGTATGGATGATTGAATATTTAGGATTGAGGATTGAGGTTTGAGGAACGAGGATTGAGGATTGAGGATTGAGGACTAAGGATTGACGATTGAGTATTGAAGGTTGAGGATTGATGACTGAGGATTGACGACTGAGAATTGCGGATTGAGGATTGATAATTGAAGATTGAGTATTGAGGATTGAATATTGAGGATTGAGGATCGAGGATCGAAGATTGAGAATTGAGGATTGAAGATTGGGTATTGAGGATTGAGTATTGAGGATGGAGGATGGGGGCTGAGGGTTGAATATTGAGGATTGAGGATTGAGTATTGAGGATTGAAGATTGAGGGTTGAAGATTGAGTATTGATGATTGAAGATTGAGTATTGAGGATTGAATATTGAGGATTGAGGATTGAGGATTGAAGATTGAGTATTGAGGATTGAATATTGAGGATTGAGGATTGAGGATTGAGGATTGAGGATTGAGGATTGAAGATTGAGTATTGAGGATTGAAGATTGAGGGTTAAAGATTGAGTATTGATGATTGAGGATTGAGGATTTAGGATTGAGGATTGAGGATTGAAGATTGAGAATTGATGATTGAATATTGAGGATTGAGGATTGATGTTTGAGGATTGAGGACGAGGACTGACGGTAGAGGATTTAGGTTTGAGGATTGAGGATTGAGGGATGAGGATTGAGGATGAGTGCTAAGGGTCGGGGATTGATGTTCGACGACTGAGGACTGAGGATTGAGGATTGAGAATTGAGGATAGATGTTTGAGGATTGAAGATTGAGGATTGAGGATTGAGGATTGAGGAATGAGGATTGAAGATTGAGTATTGAGGATTGAAGATTGAGGATAGAGGATTGAGTACTGAGGATGGAGGATGAGGGCTGAGGGTTGAGGATTGAGGATTGGGAAATGAGGATTGAGGATTGAGGATTGAAATTGAGGATTGGGTATTGAGGATTGAAGAATGAGGATTGAGGAATTAGGATTGAGGGTTGAGGATTGAGGATTGAAGATTGAGGATTGGGTATTGAGGATTAAAGAATGAGGATTGAGGATTGAGGATTGAGGATTGAGGATTGAAGATTGAGTGTTGAGGATTGAAAATTGAGGATTGAGGATCGACGATTGAGGATTGAGGATTGAAGATTGAGTATTGAGGATTGAAGATGGAGGATTGAGTATTGAGGATTGAGGATTCAGGGTTGAAGATTGAGTATTGAGTATTGAATATTGCGGATTGAGGATTGAGGATTGAGGATTGAGGATTGAGGATTGAGGATTGAAGATTGAGTATTGAGTATTGAAGGTTGAGGATTGTGGATTGAGGATTAAGGATTGAGGATTGAATATTGTAGATTGAGTATTGATGCCTGAGGATTGAGGATTGGGGATTGAGGATTGAGGATTGAGGATGGAAGATTGAGTATTGAGGATTGAAGATTGAGGGTTGAAGATTGAGTATTGATGATTGAATATTGAGGATTGAGGATTGAGGATTGAGGATTGAGGATTGAGGATTGAGGATTGAGGATTGAAGATTGAGTATTGCTGATTGAATATTGAGGATTGGGGATTGAGGTTTGAGGATTGAGGACGAGGACTGACGGTAGAGGATTTAGGTTTGAGGACTGAGGATTGAGGACTGAGGATTGAGGATGCGTGCTAAGCGTCGGGGATTGAGATTCGACGACTGAGGACTGAGGAGTGAGGATTGAGAATTGAGGATTGATGTTTGAGGATTGAAGATTGAGGATTGGGTATTGAGGATTGAGGAATGAGGATTGAGGATTGAGGATTGAGGATCTAGGATTGGAGATGGATTATTGAGTATTGAAGGTTGAGGATTGTGGATTGAGGGATGAGGATTGAGGATGAGTGCTAAGGGTCGGGGATTGATGTTCGACGACTGAGGACTGAGGATTGAGGATTGAGAATTGAGGATAGATGTTTGAGGATTGAAGATTGAGGATTGAGGATTGAGGAATGAGGATTGAAGATTGAGTATTGAGGATTGAAGATTGAGGATAGAGGATTGAGTACTGAGGATGGAGGATGAGGGCTGAGGGTTGAGGATTGAGGATTGAGAAATGAGGATTGAGGATTGAGGATTGAAATTGAGGATTGGGTATTTAGGATTGAAGAATGCGGATTGAGGAATTAGGATTGAGGATTGAGGATTGAGGATTGAAGATTGAGGATTGGGTATTGAGGATTGAAGAATGAGGATTGAGGATTGAGGATTGAGGATTGAGGATTGAAGATTGAGTGTTGAGGATTGAAAATTGAGGATTGAGGATTGGCGATTGAGGATTGAGGATTGAAGATTGAGTATTGAGAATTGAAGATTGAGGATTGAGTATTGAGGATTGAGGATTCAGGGTTGAATATTGAGGATTGAGGATTGAGGATTGAGGATTGAGGATTGAGGATTGAAGATTGAATATTTATGATTGAATATTGAGGACTGAGGATTGAGTGTTGTGGATTGAGGACGAGGACTGAGGGTTGAATATTGATGTTTGAGGTCTGAGGATTAAGGATTGAGGATTGAGAATTGAGGATTGAGGATTGAGGATTGCAGATTAAGGATTGGGTATTTAGGATTGAAGAATGAGGATTGAGGATTGACGTTTGAGGATTGGGGATTGAAGATTGAGTATTGATGATTGAATATTGAGGATTGAGTATTGAGGTTTGAGGATTGAGGATGAAGACTGAGGGTTGAGGATTGAGGTTTGAGGAACGAGGATTGACGATTGAGGATTGAGGACTAAGGATTGACGATTGAGTATTGAAGATTGAGGATTGATGACTGAGGATTGACGACTGAGAATTGAGGATTGAGGATTGATGATTGAAGATTGAGTATTGAGGACTGAATATTGCGGATTGAGGATTGAGGATTGAGGATTGAGGATTCAGGATTGAAGATTGAGTATTGAGTATTGAAGGTTGAGGATTGTGGATTGAGGATTAAGGATTGAGGATTGAATATTGTAGATTGAGTATTGATGCCTGAGGATTGAGGATTGAGGATTGAGGATTGAGGATTGGGGATTGAAGATTGAGTATTGAGGATTGAAGATTGAGGGTTGAAGATTGAGTATTGATGATTGAATATTGAGGATTGAGGATTGAGGATTGAGGATTGAGGATTGAGAATTGAGGATTGAGGATTGAAGATCGAGTATTGATGATTGAATATTGAGGATTGAGGATTGAGGTTTGAGGATTGAGGATTGAGGATTGAGGATTGAGGATTGAGTATTGAAGATTGAGTATTGATGCCTGAGGATTGAGGATCGAGGATTGAGGATTGAGGATTGGAGATTGATTATTGAGGATTGAAGATTGAGGATTGAGGATTGAGGATTGAGAATTGAGAATTGAGTATGAGGACTGAGAGTTGAGGATTGAGGTTTGAGGAATGAGGATTGAGGGTTGGGGAATGAGGATTGAGGATTGAGGATTGAGGATTGAGCATTGAAGATTGAGTATTGATGCCTGAGGATTGAGGATAGAGGATTGATGATTGAGGATCGAGGATTGAAGATTGAGAATTGAGGATTGAAGATTGAGGATTGAGGATTGAGGATTGAGGATGGAGGATGAGGGCTGAGGGTTGAGGATTGAGGATTGAGAAATGAGGATTGAGGATTGAGGGTTGAAATTGAGGATTGTGTATTGAGGATTGAAGAATGAGGATTGAGGAATTAGGATTGAGGATTGAGGATTGAAGATTGAGGATTGGGTATTGAGGATTGAAGAATGAGGATTGAGGATTGAGGATTGAGGATTGAGGATTGAAGATTAGTAATGAGGATTGAAGATTGAGGGTTGAGGATTGAGGATTGAGGATTGAGGATTGAGGATTGAGTGTTGAGGGTTGAAGATTGAGAATTGAGGATAGAGGATTGAGGATTGAGGATTGAAGATTGAGTATCGAGGATTGAAGATTGAGTATTGAGTATTGAGGATTGAGGATTCAGGGTTGAAGATTGAGGATTGAGGATTGAGGATTGAGTATCTAGGATTGGAGATTGATTATTGAGTATAGAAGGTTGAGGATTGTGGATTGAGGATTGAGGATTGAGGATTGAGGATTGAGGATTGAGGATTGAGAATTGAGGATTGAGGATTGAGGATTGAAGATTGAGTATTGATGATTGAATATTGAGGATTGAGGATTGAGGACTGAGGATTGAAGATTGAGTATTGAGGATTGAAGATTGAGGATTGAGTATTGAGGATTGAGGATTCAGGGTTGAAGATTGAGGATTGAGGATTGAGGATTGAGGATTGAGGATTGAGGATTGAAGATTGAATATTGATGATTGAATATTGAGGACTGAGGATTGAGGGTTGTGGATTGAGGACGAGGACTGAGGGTTGAATATTGACGTTTGAGGTCTGAGGATTAAGGATTGAGGATTGAGAATTGAGTATTGAGGATTGAGGATTGAAGATTGAGGATTGGGTATTTAGGATTGAAGAATGAGGATTGAGGATTGAGGTTTTAGGATTGAGGATTGAAGATTGAGTATTGATGATTGAATATTGAGGATTGAGGATTGAGGTTTGAGGATTGAGGATGAAGTCTGAGGGTTGAGGATTGAGGTTTGAGGAACGAGGATTGAGGATTGAGGATTGAGGACTAAGGATTGACGATTGAGTATTGAAGATTGAGGAATGATGACTGAGGATTGACGACTGAGAATTGAGGATTGAGGATTGATGATTGAAGGTTGAGTATAGAGGACTGAATATTGAGGATTGAGGATTGAGGATTGAGGATTGAGGATTGAGGATTGAGGATTGAGGATTGAAGATTGAGTACTGAGTATTGAAGGTTGAGGATTGTGGATTGAGGATTAAGGATTGAGGATTGAATATTGTAGATTGAGTATTGATACCTGAGGTTTGAGGATTGAGGATTGAGGATTGAGGATTCAGGATTGAAGATTGCCTATTGAGGATTGAAGATTGAGGGTTGAAGATTGCTTATTGATGATTGAATATTGAGGATTGAGGATTGAGGATTGAGGATTGAGGATTGAAGATTGAGGATTGAAGATTGAGTGTTGATGATTGAATATTGAGGATTGAAGAATGAGGATTGAGGATTGAGGATTGAGGATTGAGGATTGAGGATCTAGGATTGGAAATTGATTATTGAGTATTGAAGGCTGAGGATTGTGGATTGAGGATTGAGGATTGAGGATTGAGGATTGAGGATTGAGGATTGAGGATTGAGGATTGAGGATTGAGGATTGAGGATCGAAGATTGAGTATTGATGATTGAATATTGAGGATTGAGGATTGAGGTTTGAGGATTGAGGATTGAGGATTGAGGATTGAGGATTGAGGATTGAGGATTGAAGATTGAGTGTTGAGGATTGAAGATTGAGGATTGAGGATTGAGGATTGAGGATTGAGGATTGAGGGTTGAAGATTGAGTATTGAGGATTGAAGATTGAGGATTGAGTATTGAGGATTGTGGATTCAGGGTTGAAGATTGAGGATTGAGGATTGAGGATTGAGGATTGAGGATTGCGGATTGAAGATTGAGGATTGGGTATTTAGGATTGAAGAATGAGGATTGAGGATTGAGGTCTGAGGATTGAGGATTGAAGATTGAGTATTGATGATTGAATATTGAGGGTTGAGGATTGAGGTTTGAGGATGGAGGATGAAGACTGAGGGTTGAGGATTGAGGTTTGAGGAACGAGGATTGAGGATTCAGGATTGAGGACTAATGATTGACGATTGAGTATTGAAGATTGAGGATTGATGACTGAGGATTGACGACTTTGAATTGAGGATTGAGGATTGATGATTGAAGATTGAGTATTGAGGATTGAATATTGAGGATTGAGGATTGAGTATTGAGGATTGAGGATTGAGGATTGAGGATTGAAGATTGAGTATTGAGTATTGAAGGTTGAGGATTGTGGATTGAGGATTAAGGATTGTGGATTGAATATTGTAGATTGAGTATTGATGCCTGAGGATTGAGGATTGAGGATTGAGGATTGAGGATTGAGGATTGAGGATCGAAGATTGAGTATTGATGATTGAATATTGAGGATTGAGGATTGAGGTTTGAGGATTGAGGATTGAGGATTGAGGATTGAGGATTGAGTATTGAAGATTGAGTATTGATGCCTGAGGATTGAGGATCGAGGATTGAGGATTGAGGATTGGAGATTGACTATTGAGGATTGAAGATTGAGGATTGAGGATTGAGGATTGAGAATTGAGTATGAGGACTGAGGACTGAGGGTTGAGGATTGAGGTTTGAGGAATGAGGACTGAGGGTTGGGGAATGAGGATTGAGGATTGAGGATTGAGGATTGAGCATTGAAGGTTGAGTATTGATGCCTGAGGATTGAGGATTGAGGATTGATGATTGAGGATCGAGGATTGAAGATTGAGAATTGAGGATTGAAGATCGAGGATTGTGGATTGAGGATTGAGGACGGAGGATGAGGGCAGAGGGTTGAGGATTGAGGATTGAGAAATGAGGATTGAGGATTGAGGATTGAAATTGAGGATTGGGTATTGAGGATTGAAGAATGAGGATTGAGGAATTAGGATTGAGGATTGAGGATTGAGGATTGAAGATTGAGGATTGGGTATTGAGGGTTGAAGAATGAGGATTGAGGATTGAGGATTGAGGATTGAGGATTGAAGATTGAGTGTTGAGGATTGAAGATTGAGGATTGAGGATTGAGGATTGAGGATTGAGGATTGAAGATTGAGTATTGAGGATTGAAGATTGAGGATTGAGTATTGAGGATTGTGGAATCAGGATTGAAGATTGAGGATTGAGGATTGACGTTTGAGGATTGGGGATTGAAGATTGAGTATTGATGATTGAATATTGAGGATTGAGTATTGAGGTTTGAGGATTGAGGATGAAGACTGAGGGTTGAGGATTGAGGTTTGAGGAACGAGGATTGAGGATTGAGGATTGAGGACTAAGGATTGACGATTGAGTATTGAAGATTGAGGATTGATGACTGAGGATTGACGACTGAGAATTGAGGATTGAGGATTGATGATTGAAGATTGAGTATTGAGGACTGAATATTGCGGATTGAGGATTGAGGATTGAGGATTGAGGATTCAGGATTGAAGATTGCGTATTGAGTATTGAAGGTTGAGGATTGTGGATTGAGGATTAAGGATTGAGGATTGAATATTGTAGATTGAGTATTGATGCCTGAGGATTGAGGATTGAGGATTGAGGATTGAGGATTGGGGATTGAAGATTGAGTATTGAGGATTGAAGATTGAGGGTTGAAGATTGAGTATTGATGATTGAATATTGAGGATTGAGGATTGAGGATTGAGGATTGAGGATTGAGAATTGAGGATTGAGGATTGAAGATCGAGTATTGATGATTGAATATTGAGGATTGAGGATTGAGGTTTGAGGATTGAGGATTGAGGATTGAGGATTGAGGATTGAGTATTGAAGATTGAGTATTGATGCCTGAGGATTGAGGATCGAGGATTGAGGATTGAGGATTGGAGATTGATTATTGAGGATTGAAGATTGAGGATTGAGGATTGAGTGTTGAGGGTTGAAGATTGAGGATTGAGGATAGAGGATTGAGGATTGAGGATTGAAGATTGAGTATCGAGGATTGAAGGTTGAGTATTGAGTATTGAGGATTGAGGATTCAGGGTTGAAGATTGAGGATTGAGGATTGAGGATTGAGGATCTAGGATTGGAGATTGATTATTGAGTATAGAAGGTTGAGGATTGTGGGTTGAGGATTGAGGATTGAGGATTGAGGATTGAGGATTGAGGATTGAGAATTGAGGATTGAGGATTGAGGATTGAAGATTGAGTATTGATGATTGAATATTGAGGATTGAGGATTGAGGATTGAGGATTGAAGATTGAGTATTGAGGGTTGAAGATTGAGGATTGAGTATTGAGGATTGAGGATTCAGGGTTGAAGATTGAGGATTGAGGACTGAGGATTGAGGATTGAGGATTGAGGATTGAAGATTGAATATTGATGATTGAATATTGAGGACTGAGGATTGAGGGTTGTGGATTGAGGACGAGGACTGAGGGTTGAATATTGACGTTTGAGGTCTGAGGATTAAGGATTGAGGATTGAGAATTGAGTATTGAGGATTGAGGATTGAAGATTGAGGATTGGGTATTTAGGATTGAAGAATGAGGATTGAGGATTGAGGTTTTAGGATTGAGGATTGAAGATTGAGTATTGATGATTGAATATTGAGGATTGAGGATTGAGGTTTGAGGATTGAGGATGAAGTCTGAGGGTTGAGGATTGAGGTTTGAGGAACGAGGATTGAGGATTGAGGATTGAGGACTAAGGATTGACGATTGAGTATTGAAGATTGAGGAATGATGACTGAGGATTGACGACTGAGAATTGAGGATTGAGGATTGATGATTGAAGGTTGAGTATTGAGGATTGAATATTGAGGATTGAGGATTGAGGATTGAGGATTGAGGATTGAGGATTGAGGATTGAAGATTGAGTATTGAGTATTGAAGGTTGAGGATTGTGGATTGAGGATTAAGGATTGAGGATTGAATATTGTAGATTGAGTATTGATACCTGAGGATTGAGGATTGAGGATTGAGGATTGAGGATTGAGGATTGAGGATTGAAGATTGACTATTGAGGATTGAAGATTGAGGGTTGAAGATTGCGTATTGATGATTGAATATTGAGGATTGAGGATTGAGGATTGAGGATTGAGGATTGAGGATTGAGGATTGAAGATTGAGTATTGATGATTGAATATTGAGGATTGAAGAATGAGGATTGAGGATTGAGGATTGAGGATTGAGGATAGAGGATCTAGGATTGGAAATTGATTATTGAGTATTGAAGGCTGAGGATTGTGGATTGAGGATTGAGGATTGAGGATTGAGGATTGAGGATTGAGGATTGAGGATTGAGGATCGAAGATTCAGTATTGATGATTGGATATTGAGGATTGAGGATTGAGGTTTGAGGATTGAGGATTGAGGATTGAGGATTGAGGATTGAGGATTGAGTATTGAAGATTGAGTATTGATGCCTGAGGATTGAGGATCGAGGATTGAGGATTGAGGATTGGAGATTGACTATTGAGGATTGAAGATTGAGGATTGAGGATTGAGGATTGAGAATTGAGAATTGAGTATGAGGACTGAGGGTTGAGGATTGAGGTTTGAGGAATGAGGACTGAGGGTTGGGGAATGAGGATTGAGGATTGAGGATTGAGGATTGAGCATTGAAGGTTGAGCATTGATGCCTGAGGATTGAGGATTGATGATTGAGGATCGAGGATTGAAGATTGAGAATTGAGGATTGAAGATCGAGGATTGTGGATTGAGGATTGAGGATGGAGGATGAGGGCTGAGGGTTGAGGATTGAGGATTGAGAAATGAGGATTGAGGATTGAGGATTGAAATTGAGGATTGGGTATTGAGGATTGAAGAATGAGGATTGAGGAATTAGGATTGAGGATTGAGGATTGAGGATTGAAGACTGAGGATTGGGTATTGAGGGTTGAAGAATGAGGATTGAGGATTGAGGATTGAGGATTGAGGATTGAAGATTGAGTGTTGAGGATTGAAGATTGAGGATTGAGGATTGAGGATTGAGGATTGAGGGTTGAAGATTGAGGATTGAGGATTGAGGATTGAGGATTGAGGATTGCGGATTGAAGATTGAGGATTGGGTATTTAGGATTGAAGAATGAGGATTGAGGATTGAGGTTTGAGGATTGAGGATTGAAGATAGAGTATTGATGATTGAATATTGAGGGTTGAGGATTGAGGTTTGAGGATTGAGGATGAAGACTGAGGGTTGAGGATTGAGGTTTGTGGAACGAGGATTGAGGATTGAGGATTGAGGACTAAGGATTGACGATTGAGTATTGAAGATTGAGGATTGATGACTGAGGATTGACGACTGAGAATTGAGGATTGAGGATTAATGATTGAAGATTGAGTATTGAGGATTGAATATTGAGGATTGAGGATTGAGGATTGAGGATTGAGGATTGAGGATTGAGGATTGAGGATTGAAGATTGAGTATTGTGTATTGAAGGTTGAGGATTGTGGATTGAGGATTAAGGATTGTGGATTGAATATTGTAGATTGAGTATTGATGCCTGAGGATTGAGGATTGAGGATTGAGGATTGATGCCTGAGGATTGAGTATCGAGGATTGAGGATTGAGGATTGGAGATTGATTATTGAGGATTGAAGATTGAGGATTGAGGATTGAGGATTGAGAATTGAGAATTGAGTATGAGGACTGAAGGTTGAGGATTGAGGTTTGAGGAATGAGGATTGAGTGTTGGGTAATGAGGATTGAGGGTTGAGGATTGAGGATTGAGCATTGAAGATTGAGTATTGATGCCTGAGGATTGAGGATTGAGGATTGATGATTGAGGATCGAGGATTGAAGATTGAGAATTGAGGATTGAAGATTGAGGATTGAGGATTGAGGATTGAGGATGGAGGATGAGGGCTGAGGGTTGAGGATTGAGGATTGAGAAATGAGGATTGAGGATTGAGGATTGAAATTGAGGATTGGGTATTGAGGATTGAGGATTGAGGATTGAAGATTGAATATTGATGATTGAATATTGAGGACTGAGGATTGAGGGTTGTGGATTGAGGACGAGTACTGAGGGTTGAATATTGATGTTTGGGGTCTGAGGATTAAGGATTGAGGATAGAGAATTGAGGATTGAGGATTGAGGATTGAAGATTGAGGATTGGGTATTTAGGATTGAAGGATGAGGATTGAGGATTGAGGTTTGAGGATTGAGGATTGAAGATTGAGTATTGATGATTGAATATTGAGGATTGAGGATTGAGGTTTGAGGATTGAGGATGAAGACTGAGGGTTGAGGATTGAGGTTTGAGAAACGAGGATTGAGGATTGAGGGTTGAGAACTAAGGATTGACGATTGAGTATTGAAGATTGAGGATTGATGACTGAGGATTGACGACTGAGAATTGAGGATTGAGGATTGATGATTGAAGGTTGAGTATTGAGGATTGAATATTGAGGATTGAGGATTGAGGATTGAGGATTGAGGATTGAGGATTGAGGATTGAAGATTGAGTATTGAGTATTGAAGGTTGAGGATTGTGGATTGAGGATTAAGTATTGAGGATTGAATATTGTAGATTGAGTATTGATGCCTGAGGATTGAGGATTGAGGATTGAGGATTGAGGATTGAGGATTGAGGATTGAAGATTGACTATTGAGGATTGAGTATTGAGGATTGAGGATTCAGGGTTGAAGATTGAGGATTGAGGTTTGAGGATTGAGGATTGAGGATTGAGGATTGAAGATTGAATATTGATGATTGAATATTGATGATTGAATATTGAGGACTGAGGATTGAGGGTTGTGGATTGAGGAAGAGGATTGAATATTTATGTTTGAGGTCTGAGAATTGAGGATTGAGGATTGAGGATTGAAGATTGAGGATTGGGTATTTAGGATTGAAGAATGAGGATTGAGGATTGAGGTTTGAGGATTGAGGATTGAAGATTGAGTATTGATGATTGAATATTGAGGATTGAGGATTGAGGTTTGAGGATTGAGGATGAAGACTGAGGGTTGAGGATTGAGGTTTGAGGAACGAGTATTGAGGTTGAGGATTGAGGACTAAGGATTGACGATTGAGTATTGAAGATTGAGGATTGATGACTGAGGATTGACGACTGAGAATTGAGGATTGAGGATTGCTAATTGAAGATTGAGTATTGAGGATTGAATATTGCGGATTGAGGATTGAGGATTGTGGATTGAGGATTGAGGATTGAGGATTGAGGATTGAGGATTAAGGATTGAGGATTGAGGATTGAGGATTGAGAATTGAGGATTGAGGATTGAGGATTGAAGATTGAGTATTGATGATTGAATATTGAGGATTGAGGATTGAGGATTGAGGATTGAAGATTGAGTATTGAGGATTGAAGATTGAGGATTGAGTATTGAGGATTGAGGATTCAGGGTTGAAGATTGAGGATTGAGGATTGAGGATTGAGGATTGAGGATTGAGGATTGGGTGTTTAGTATTGAAGAATGAGTATTGGGGATTGAGGTTTGAGGATTGAGGATTGAAGATTGAGTATTGATGATTGAATATTGAGGGTTGAGGATTGAGGTTTGAGGATTGAGGATGAAGACTGAGGGTTGAGGATTGAGGTTTGAGGAACAAGGATCGAGGATTGAGGATTGAGGACTAAGGATTGACGATTGAGTATTGAAGATTGAGGATTGATTACTGAGGATTGACGACTGAGAATTGGGGATTGAGGATTGATGATTGAAGATTGAGTATTGAGTATTGAATATTGAGGATTGAGGATTGAGGATTGAGGATTGAGGATTGAAGATTGAGTATTGAGTATTGAAGGTTGAGGATGGTGGATTGAGGATTAAGGATTGTGGATTGAATATTGTAGATTGAGTTTTGATGCCTGAGGATTGAGGATTGAGGATTGTGGATTGAATATAGTAGATTGAGTATTGATGCCTGAGGATTGAGGATTGAGGATTGAGGATTGAGGATTGAGGATTGAAGGTTGAGTATTGAGGATTGAAGATTGAGTATTCAAGATTGAGTATTGATGATTGAATATTGAGGATTGAGGATTGAGGATTGAGGATTGAGGATTGGGTATTGAGGATTGAGTAATGAGGATTGAGGATTGAGGTTTGAGTATTGGGGATTGCAGATTGAGTATTGGCGATTGAAGATTGAGGATTGAGGATTGAGGATTGAGGAATGAGGATCGAAGATTGAGTATTGAGGATTGAAGATTGAGGATAGAGGATTGAGTACTGAGGATGGAGGATGAGGGCTGAGGGTTGAAGATTGAGGATTGAGAAATGAGGATTGAGGATTGAGGATTGAAATTGAGGATTGGGTATTGAGGATTGAAGAATGAGGAATGAGGAATTAGGATTGAGGATTGAGGATTGAGGATTGAGGATTGAGGATTGGGTATTGAGGATTGAAGAATGAGGATTGAGGATTGAGGATTGGGGATTGAGGATTGAAGATTAGTGTTGAGTATTGAAGATTGAGGATTGAGGATTGAGGATTGAGGATTGAGGATTGAAGACTGGGTATTGAGGATTGAAGATTGAGGATTGAGTATTGAGGATTGAGGATTCAGGATTGAAAATTGAGGATTGAGGATCGAGGATTGAGGATTGAGGATTGAGGATTGAAGATTGAATATTGATGATTGAATATTGAGGACTGAGGATTGAGGGTTGTGGATTGAGGACGAGGGCTGAGGGTTGAATATTGATGTTTGAGGTCTGAGTATTAAGGATTGAGGATTGAGGATTGAGGATTGAGCATTGAAGATTGAAGATTGATGACTGGGGATTGAGGATTGAATATTGAGGATTAACGATTGAAGATTGGGGATTGAGGATCTAGGATCGGAGATTGATTATTGAGGATTGAAGATTGAGGATTGACGATTGAGGATTGAGAATTGAGAATTGAGGATGAGGACTGAGGGTTGAGGATTGAGGTTTGAGGAATGAGGATTGATGGTTGAGGATTGAGGATTGAGGATTGAGGATTGAGGATTGAGGATTGAGTATTGAAGATTGAGTATTGATACCTGAGGATTCAGGATTGAGGATTGAGGATTGAGGATTGAGGATTGAAGATTGAGTATTGGGGATTGAAGATTGAGGATTGAGGATGGAGAATGAGGACTGACGGTTGAGGATTGAGGTTTGGGGATTGAAGATTGAGGACTGAGGACTGAGGATTGAGGATTGAGGATTGAGCATTGAGGATTGAAGATTGAGTACTGGGGATTCGGGATTGCAGATTGAGGATTAAGGATTGAAGACTGAGTATTGAGGATTGAAGATAGAGGATTGAGTATTGAGGATTGAGGATTCAGGGTTGAAAATTGAGGATTGAGGATTGAGGATTGAGGATTGAGGATTGAGGACTGAGGGTTGAGGATTGAGGTTTGAGGAATGAGGGTTGATGGTTGAGGATTGAGAATTGAGGATTGAGGATCGAGAATTGAGGATTGAGGATTGGAGATTGATTATTGAGGATTGAAGATTGAGGATTGAGGATTGAGGATTGAGAATTGAGAATTGAGTATGAGGACTGAGGGTTGAGGGTTGAGTATTGATGGTTGAATATTGAGGATTGAGGATTGAGGATCGAGGATTGAAGATTGAGAATTAAGGATTGAAGATTGAGGATTGAGGATTGAGGATTGAGGATTGAGGATTGAGGATTGAAGATTCAGTATTGAGTATTGAAGCTTGAGGATTGTCGATTGAGGGTTAAGGATTGAGGATTGAATATTGTAGATTGAGTATTGATGCCTGAGGATTGAGGATTGAGGATTGAGGATTGAGGATTCAGGATTGATGATTGAGTATTGAGGATTGAAGATTGAGGGTTGAAGATTGAGTATTGATGATTGAATTTTGAGGAATGAGGATTGAGGATTGAGGATTGAGGATTGAGGATTGAGGATTGAAGATTGAGTATGGATGATTGAATATTGAGGATTGAGGATTGAGGTTTGAGGAACGAGGATTGAGGATTGAGGATTGAGGACTAAGGATTGACGATTGAGTATTGAAGATTGAGGATTGATGACTGAGGATTCACGACTGAGAATTGGGGATTGAGGATTGATAATTGAAGATTGAGTATTGAGGATTGAATATTGAGGATTGAGGATCGTGGATCGAAGATTGAGAATTGAGGATTGAAGATTGGGTATTGAGGATTGAGTATTGAGGATGGAGGATGGGGGCTGAGGGTTGAATATTGAGGATTGAGGATTGAGTATTGAGGATTGAAGATTGAGGGTTGAAGATTGAGTATTGATGATTGAAGATTGAGTATTGAGGATTGAATATTGAGGATTGAGGATTGAGGATTGAAGATTGAGTATTGAGGATTGAATATTGAGGATTGAGGATTGAGGATTGAGGATTGATGATTGAGGATTGAAGATTGAGTATTGAGGATTGAAGATTGAGGGTTAAAGATTGAGTATTGATGATTGAGGATTGAGGATTTAGGATTGAGGATTGAGGATTGAAGATTGAGAATTGATGATTGAATATTGAGGATTGAGGATTGAGGATTGAGGATTGAGGACGAGGACTGACGGTAGAGGATTTAGGTTTGAGGATTGAGGATTGAGGGATGAGGATTGAGGATGAGTGCTAAGGGTCGGGGATTGATGTTCGACGACTGAGGACTGAGGATTGAGGATTGAGAATTGAGGATAGATGTTTGAGGATTGAAGATTGAGGATTGAGGATTGAGGATTGAGGAATGAGGATTGAAGATTGAGTATTGAGGATTGAAGATTGAGGATAGAGGATTGAGTACTGAGGATGGAGGATGAGGGCTGATGGTTGAGGATGGAGGATTGGGAAATGAGGATTGAGGATTGAGGATTGAAATTGAGGATTGGGTATTGAGGATTGAAGAATGAGGATTGAGGAATTAGGATTGAGGGTTGAGGATTGAGGATTGAAGATTGAGGATTGGGTATTGAGGATTGAAGAATGAGGATTGAGGATTGAGGATTGAATATTGAGGATTGAGGATTGAGGATTGAGGATTGAGGATTGAGGATTGAGGATTGAGGATTGAAGATTGAGTATTGCTGATTGAATATTGAGGATTGGGGATTGAGGTTTGAGGATTGAGGACGAGGACTGACGGTAGAGGATTTAGGTTTGAGGATTGAGGATTGAGGACTGAGGATTGAGGATGCGTGCTAAGCGTCGGGGATTGAGATTCGACGACTGAGGACTGAGGAGTGAGGATTGAGAATTGAGGATTGATGTTTGAGGATTGAAGATTGAGGATTGGGTATTGAGGATTGAGGAATGAGGATTGAGGATTGAGGATTGAGGATCTAGGATTGGAGATGGATTATTGAGTATTGAAGGTTGAGGATTGTGGATTGAGGGATGAGGATTGAGGATGAGTGCTAAGGGTCGGGGATTGATGTTCGACGACTGAGGACTGAGGATTGAGGATTGAGAATTGAGGATATATGTTTGAGGATTGAAGATTGAGGATTGAGGATTGAGGAATGAGGATTGAAGATTGAGTATTGAGGATTGAAGATTGAGGATAGAGGATTGAGTACTGAGGATGGAGGATGAGGGCTGAGGGTTGAGGATTGAGGATTGAGAAATGAGGATTGAGGATTGAGGATTGAAATTGAGGATTGGGTATTTAGGATTGAAGAATGCGGATTGAGGAATTAGGATTGAGGATTGAGGATTGAGGATTGAAGATTGAGGATTGGGTATTGAGGATTGAAGAATGAGGATTGAGGATTGAGGATTGAGGATTGAGGATTGAAGATTGAGTGTTGAGGATTGAAAATTGAGGATTGAGGATTGGCGATTGAGGATTGAGGATTGAAGATTGAGTATTGAGCATTGAAGATTGAGGATTGAGTATTGAGGATTGAGGATTCAGGGTTGAATATTGAGGATTGAGGATTGAGGATTGAGGATTGAGGATTGAGGATTGAAGATTGAATATTTATGATTGAATATTGAGGACTGAGGATTGAGTGTTGTGGATTGAGGACGAGGACTGAGGGTTGAATATTGATGTTTGAGGTCTGAGGATTAAGGATTGAGGATTGAGAATTGAGGATTGAGGATTGAGGATTGCAGATTAAGGATTGGGTATTTAGGATTGAAGAATAAGGATTGAGGATTGAGGTTTGAGGATTGGGGATTGAAGATTGAGTATTGATGATTGAATATTGAGGATTGAGTATTGAGGTTTGAGGATTGAGGATGAAGACTGAGGGTTGAGGATTGAGGTTTGAGGAACGAGGATTGAGGATTGAGGATTTAGGACTAAGGATTGACGATTGAGTATTGAAGATTGAGGATTGATGACTGAGGATTGACGACTGAGAATTGAGGATTGAGGATTGATGATTGAAGATTGAGTATTGAGGACTGAATATTGCGGATTGAGGATTGAGTATTGAGGATTGAGGATTCAGGATTGAAGATTGAGTATTGAGTATTGAAGGTTGAGGATTGTGGATTGAGGATTAAGGATTGAGGATTGGATATTGTAGATTGAGTATTGATGCCTGAGGATTGAGGATTGAGGATTGAGGACTGAGGATTGAGGATTGAAGATTGAGTATTGAGGATTGAAGATTGAGGGTTGAAGATTGAGTATTGATGATTGAATATTGAGGATTGAGGATTGAGGATTGAGGATTGAGGATTGAGGATTGAAGATCGAGTATTGATGATTGAATATTGAGGATTGAGGATTGAGGTTTGAGGATTGAGGACGAGGACTGACGATAGAGGATTTAGGTTTGAGGATTGAGGATTGAGGACTGAGGATTGAGGATGAGTGCTAAGCGTCGGGGATTGAGATTCGACGACTGAGGACTGAGGATTGAGGATTGAGAATTGAGGATTGAGGATTGAGGATTGAGGATTGAGGATTGAGGATAGAGGATTGAGGATTGAGGATTGAGGATTGAGGATTGAGGATTGAGGATTGAGGATTGAAGATTGAGGATTGAGGATTGAGGATTGAGGATTGAGTATTGAAGATTGAGTATTGATGCCTGAGGATTGAGGATCGAGGATTGAGGATTGAGGATTGGAGATTGATTATTGAGGATTGAAGATTGAGGATTGAGGATTGAGGATTGAGAATTGATAATTGAGTATGAGGACTGAGGATTGAGGATTGAGGATTGAGGATTGAGAATTGGGGATTGAGGAATGAGGATTGAAGATTGAGTATTGATGATTGAATATTGAGGATTGAGGATTGAGGATTGAGGATTGAAGATTGAGTATTGAGGATTGAAGATTGAGGATTGAGTATTGAGGATTGAGGATTCAGGGTTGAAGATTGAGGATTGAGGATTGAGGACTGAGTACTGAGGATTGAGGATTGGGTATTGAGGATTGAGGAATGAGGATTGAGGATTGAGGTTTGAGGATTGAGGGTTGCAGATTGAGTATTGAGGATTGAAGATTGAGGATTGAGGATTGAGGATTGAGGAATGAGGATTGAAGATTGGGTATTGAGGATTGAAGATTGAGGATAGAGGATTGAGTACTGAGGATGGAGGATGAGGGCTGAGGGTTGAGGATTAAGGATTGAGAAATGAGGATTGAGGATTGAGGATTGAAATTGAGGATTGGGTATTGAGGATTGAAGAATGAGGATTGAGGAATTGGGATTGAGGATTGAGGATTGAGGATTGAAGATTGTGGATTGGGTATTGAGGATTGAAGAATGAGGATTGAGGATTGAGGATTGAGGATTGAGGATTGAAGATTGAGTGTTGAGTATTGAAGATTGAGGATTGTGGATTGAGGATTGAGGATTGAGGATTGAAGATTGAAGATTGAGTATTGAGGACTGAAGATTGAGGGTTGAAGATTGAGTATTGATGATTGAATATTGAGGATTGAGGATTGAGGTTTGAGGATTGAGGATTGAGGATTGAGGATTGAAGATTGAGTATTGATGATTGAATATTGAGGATTGAGGATTGAGGTTTGAGGATTCAGGATTGAGGATTGAGGATTGAGGATTGAGTATTGAAGATTGAGTATGGATGCCTGAGGATTGAGGATCGAGGATAGAGTATTAAGGATTGGAGATTGATTATTGAGGATTGAAGATTGAGGATTGAGGATTGAGGATTAAGAATTGAGAATTGAGTATGAGGACTGAGGGTTGAGGATTGAGCTTTGAGGAATGACGACTGAGGGTTGGGGAATGAGGATTGAGGATTGAGGATTGAGGATTGAGCATTGAAGGTTGAGTATTGATGCCTGAGGATTGAGGATTGAGGATTGATGATTGAGGATCGAGGATTGAAGATTGAGAATTGAGGATTGAAGATTGAGGATTGAGGATTGAGGATTGAGGATTGAGGATTGAGGATTGAGGATTGAGGATTGAGGATTGAAGATTAGTGATGAGGATTGAAGATTGAGGATTGAGGATTGAGGATTGAGGATTGAGGATTGAAGGTTGAGTGTTGAGGGTTGAAGATTGAGGACTGAGGATTGAGGATTGAGGATTGAGGATTGAAGATTGAGTATTGAGGATTGAAGATTGAGTATTGAGTATTGAGGATTGAGGATTCAGGGTTGAAGATTGAGGATTGAGGATTGAGGATTGACGATCTAGGATTGGAGATTGATTATTGAGTATAGAAGGTTGAGGATTGTGGATTGAGGATTGAGGATTGAGGATTGAGGATTGAGGATTGAGGATTGAGGATTGAGAATTGAGGATTGAGGATTGAGGATTGAAGATTGAGTATTGATGATTGAATATTGAGGATTGAGGATTGAGGATTGAGGATTGAAGATTGAGTATTGAGGATTGAAGATTGAGGATTGAGTATTGAGGATTGAGGATTCAGGGTTGAAGATTGAGGATTGAGGATTGAGGATTGAGGATTGAGGATTGGGTATTGAGGATTGAGGAATGAGGATTGAGGATTGAGGTTTAAGGATTGAGGATTGCAGATTGAGTATTGAGGATTGAAGATTGAGGATGAGGGCTAAGGGTTGAGGATTGAGGATTGAGAAATGAGGATTGAGGATTGAACATTGAAATTGAGGATTGGGTATTGAGGACTGAAGAATCAGGATTGAGGAATTAGGATTGAGGATTGAGGATTGAGGATTGAACATTGAGGATTGGGTATTGAGGATTGAAGAATGAGGATTGAGGATTGAGGATTGAGGATTGAGGATTGAGGATTGAAGATTGAGTGTTGAGGATTGAAGAATGAGGATTGAGGATTGAGGTTTGAGGATTGAGGATTGAAGATTGAGTATTGATGATTGAATATTGAGGATTGAGGATTGAAGATTGAGAATTGAGGATTGAAGATTGAGGATTGAGGATTGAGGTTTGAGGAACGAGGATTGAGGATGGAGGATGAGTGCTGAGGGTTGAGGATTGAGGATTGAGAAATGAGGATTGAGGATTGAGAATTGAAATTGAGGATTGGGTATTGAGGATTGAAGAATGAGGATTGAGGGATTAGGATTGAGGATTGAGGATTGAGGATTGAAGATTGAGGATTGGGTATTTAGGATTGAAGAATGAGGATTGAGGATTGAGGTTTGAGGATTGAGGATTGAAGATTGAGTATTGATGATTGAATATTGAGGATTGACGATTGAGGTTTGAGGATTGAGGACGAGGATTGACGGTTGAGGATTGAGGTTAGAGTATTGAGGATTGGGGATTGAGGACTGAGGATTGAGGATTGAGGATTGAGGATTGAGCATTGAGGATTGAAGATTGATGACTGGGGATTGAGGATTGAATATTGAGGATTAACGATTGAAGATTGGGGATTGAGGATCTAGGATCGGAGATTGATTATTGAGGATTGAAGATTGAGGATTGACGATTGAGGATTGAGGATTGAGGATTGAGGATGAGGACTGAGGGTTGAGGATTGAGGTTTGAGGAATGAGGATTGATGGTTGAGGATTGAGGATTGAGGATTGAGGATTGAGGATTGAGGATTGAGTATTGAAGATTGAGTATTGATACCTGAGGATTGAGGATTGAGGATTGAGGATTGAGGATTGAGGATTGAGGATTGGGTATTGAGGATTGAGTAATGTGGATTGAGGATTGAGGTTTGAGTATTGGGGATTGCAGATTGGGTATTCGCGATTGAAGATTGAGGATTGAGGATTGAGGATTGAGGAATGAGGATCGAAGATTGAGTATTGAGTATTGAAGATTGAGGATAGAGGATTGAGTACTGAGGATGGAGGATGAAGGCTGGGGGTTGACGATTGAGGATTGAGAAATGAGGATTGAGGATTGAGGATTGAAATTGAGGATTGGGTATTGAGGATTGAAGAATGAGGATTGAGGAATTAGGATTGAGGATTGAGGATTGAGGATTGAGGATTGAGGATTGAGGATTGAGGATTGAAGATTGAGTATTGAGTATTGAAGGTTGAGGATTGTGGATTGAGGATTAAGGATTGTGGATTGAATATTGTAGATTGAGTATTGATGCCTGAGGATTGAGGATTGAGGATTGTGGATTGAATATTGTAGATTGAGTATTGATGCCTGAGGATTGAGGATTGAGGATTGAGGATTGAGGATTGAGGATTGAAGGTTGAGTATTGAGGACTGAAGATTGAGGATTCAAGATTGAGTATTGATGATTGAATATTGAGGATTGAGGATTGAGGATTGAGGATTGAGGATTGGGTATTGAGGATTGAGTAATGAGGATTGAGGATTGAGGTTTGAGTATTGGGGATTGCAGATTGAGTATTGGCGATTGAAGATTGAGGATTGAGGATTGAGGATTGAGGAATGAGGATCGAAGATTGAGTATTGAGGATTGAAGATTGAGGATAGAGGATTGAGTACTGAGGATGGAGGATGAGGGCTGAGGGTTGAAGATTGAGGATTGAGAAATGAGGATTGAGGATTGAGAATTGAAATTGAGGATTGGGTATTGAGGATTGAAGAATGAGGATTGAGGAATTAGGATTGAGGATTGAGGATTGAGGATTGAAGATTGAGGTTTGGGTATTGAGGATTGAAGAATGAGGATTGAGGATTGAGGATTGGGGATTGAGGATTGAAGATTAGTGTTGAGGATTGAAGATTGAGGATTGAGGATTGAGGATTGAGGATTGAGGATTGAAGATTGGGTATTGAGGATTGAAGATTGAGGATTGAGTATTGATGATTGAATATTGAGGATTGAGGATTGAGGTTTGAGGATTGAGGACGAGGACTGACGGTAGAGGATTTAGGTTTGAGGATTGAGGATTGAGGAACGAGGATTGAGGATGAGTGCTAAGGGTCGGGGATTGAGGTTCGACGACTGAGGACTGAGGATTGAGGATTGAGAATTGAGGATTGATGTTTGAGGATTGAATATTGAGGATAGAGGATTGAATACTGAGGATGGAGGATGAGGGCTGAGGGTTGAAGATTGAGGATTGAGAAATGAGGATTGAGGATTGAGGATTGAAATTGAGGATTGGGTATTGAGGATTGAAGAATGAGGATTGAGGATTGAGGATTGAGGATTGAGGATTGAGGATTGAAGATTGAGTATTGAGTATTGAAGGTTGAGGATTGTGGATTGAGGATTAAGGATTGTGGATTGAATATTGTAGATTGAGTATTGATGCCTGAGGATTGAGGATTGAGGATTGTGGATTGAATATTGTAGATTGAGTATTGATGCCTGAGGATTGAGGATTGAGGATTGAGGATCGAGGATTGAGGATTGAAGGTTGAGTATTGAGGATTGAAGATTGAGTATTCAAGATTGAGTATTGATGATTGAATATTGAGGATTGAGGATTGAGGATTGAGGATTGAGGATTGGGTATTGAGGATTGAGTAATGAGGATTGAGGATTGAGGTTTGAGTATTGGGGATTGCAGATTGAGTATTGGCGATTGAAGATTGAGGATTGAGGATTGAGGATTGAGGAATGAGGATCGAAGATTGAGTATTGAGGATTGAAGATTGAGGATAGAGGATTGAGTACTGAGGATGGAGGATGAGGGCTGAGGGTTGAAGATTGAGGATTGAGAAATGAGGATTGAGGATTGAGGATTGAAATTGAGGATTGGGTATTGAGGATTGAAGAATGAGGATTGAGGATTGAGGATTGGGGATTGAGGATTGAAGATTAGTGTTGAGGATTGAAGATTGAGGATTGAGGATTGAGGATTGAGGATTGAGGATTGAAGATTGGGTATTGAGGATTGAAGATTGAGGATTGAGTATTGAGGATTGAGGATTCAGGGTTGAAAATTGAGGATTGAGGATCGAGGATTGAGGAATGAGGATTGAGGATTGAAGATTGAATATTGATGATTGAATATTGAGGACTGAGGATTGAGGATTGAGCATTGAGGATTGAAGATTGATGACTGGGGATTGAGGATTGAATATTGAGGATTAACGATTGAAGATTGGGGATTGAGGATCTAGGATCGGAGATTGATTATTGAGGATTGAAGATTGAGGATTGACGATTGAGGATTGAGGATTGAGAATTGAGGATGAGGACTGAGGGTTGAGGATTGAGGTTTGAGGAATGAGGATTGATGGTTGAGGATTGAGGATTGAGGATTGAGGATTGAGGATTGAGGATTGAGTATTGAAGATTGAGTATTGATACCTGAGGATTGAGGATTGAGGATTGAGGATTGAGGATTGAGGATTGAAGATTGAGTATTGGGGATTGAAGATTGAGGATTGAGGATTGAGGATTGAGGATGGAGAATGAGGACTGACGGTTGAGGATTGAGGTTTGAGGATTGAAGATTGAGGACTGAGGACTGAGGATTGAGGATTGAGGATTGAGCATTGAGGATTGAAGATTGAGTACTGGGGATTCGGGATTGCAGATTGTGGATTAAGGATTGAAGATTGAGTATTGAGGATTGAAGATAGAGGATTGAGTATTGAGGATTGAGGATTCAGGGTTGAAAATTGAGGATTGAGGATTGAGGATTGAAGATTGAATATTGATGATTGAATATTGAGGACTGAGGATTGAGGGTTGTGGATTGAGGACGAGGACTGAGGGTTGAATATTGATGTTTGAGGTCTGAGGATTAAGGATTGAGGATTGAGAATTGAGGATTGAGGATTGAGGATTGGAAATTGAGGATTGGGTATTTAGGATTGAAGAATGAGGATTGAGGATTGATGTTTGAGGATTGAGGATTGAAGATTGAGTATTGATGATTGAATATTGAGGATTGATGATTGAGGTTTGAGGATTGAGGACGAGGACTGACGGTTGAGGATTGAGGTTAGAGTATTGAGGATTGGGGATTGAGGACTGAGGATTGAGGATTGAGGATTGAGGATTGAGCATTGAGGATTGAAGATTGATGACTGGGGATTGAGGATTGAATATTGAGGATTAACGATTGAAGATTGGGGATTGAGGATCTAGGATCGGAGATTGATTATTGAGGATTGAAGATTGAGGATTGACGATTGAGGATTGAGGATTGAGAATTGAGGATGAGGACTGAGGGTTGAGGATTGAGGTTTGAGGAATGAGGATTGATGGTTGAGGATTGAGGATTGAGGATTGAGGATTGAGGATTGAGGATTGAGTATTGAAGATTGAGTATTGATACCTGAGGATTGAGGATTGAGGATTGAGGATTGAGGATTGAGGATTGAGGATTGAAGATTGAGTATTGGGGATTGAAGATTGAGGACTGAGGATTGAGGGTTGTGGATTGAGGACGAGGACTGAGGGTTGAATATTGATGTTTGAGGTCTGAGGATTAAGGATTGAGGATTGAGAATTGAGGATTGAGGATTGAGGATTGGAAATTGAGGATTGGGTATTTAGGATTGAAGAATGAGGATTGAGGATTGAGGTTTGAGGATTGAGGATTGAAGATTGAGTATTGATGATTGAATATTGAGGATTGATGATTGAGGTTTGAGGATTGAGGACGAGGACTGACGGTTGAGGATTGAGGTTTGAGGATTAAGGATTGGGGATTGAGGACTGAGGATTGAGGATTGAGGATTGAGCATTGAGGATTGAAGATTGATGACTGGGGATTGAGGATTGAAGATTGAGGATTAACGATTGAAGGTTGGGGATTGAGGACCTAGGATCGGAGATTGATTATTGAGGATTGAAGATTGAGGATTGAGGATTGAGGATTGAGAATTGAGAATTGAGGATGAGGACTGAGGGTTGAGGATTGAGGTTTGAGGAATGAGGATTGATGGTTGAGGAATGAGGATTGAGGATTGACGATTGAGGATTGAGTATTGAAGATTGAGTATTGATGCCTGAGGCTTGAGGATTGAGGATTGAGTATTGAGGATTGAGGATTGAAGATTGAGTATTGGGGATTGAAGATTGAGGATTGAGGATTGAGGATTGAGGTTGGAGAATGAGGACTGACGGTTGAGGATTGAGGTTTCAGGATTGAAGATTGAGGTCTGAGGACTGAGGATTGAGGATTGAGGATTGAGCATTGAGGATTGAAGATTGAGTACTGGGGATTGGGGATTGATGATTGAGGATTATGGATTGAAGATTGGGGATTGAGGATCAAGAATTGGAGATTGATTATTGAGGACTGAAGATTGAGGATTGAGAATTGAGGATTGAGAATTGAGAATTGAGGAGGAGGACTGAGGGTTGAGGATTGAGGTTTGAGGAATTAGGATTGAGGGTTGAGGATTGAGGATTGAGGATTGCGGATTGAAGATTGAGTATTGATGATTGAATATTGAGGATTGAGGATTGAGGTTTGAGGATTGAGGATTGAGGAGTGAGGATTGAGGGTTGAGTACTGAAGATTGAGTATTGATGCCTGAGGATTGAGGATCGAGAATTGAGGATTGAGGATTGGAGATTGATTATTGAGGATTGAAGATTGAGCATTGAGGATTGAGGATTGAGAATTGAGAATTGAGTATGAGGACTGAGGGTTGAGGGTTGAGGTTTGAGGAATGAGGATTGAGGGTTGGGGAAAGAGGATTGAGGATTGAGGATTGAGGATTGAGCATTGAAGATTGAGTATTGATGCCTGAGGATTGAGGATTGAGGATTGAGGATTGAGGATTGAGGATTGAGGATTGAAGATTGAGTATTGAGTATTGAAGGTTGAGGATTGTGGATTGAGGATTAAGGACTGAGGATTGAATATTGTAGATTGAGTATTGATGCCTGAGGATTGAGGATTGAGGATTGAGGATTGAGGATTGAGGATTGAGGATTGAAGATTGAGTATTGAGGATTGAAGATTGAGGGTTGAAGATTGAGTATTGATGATTGAATATTGAGGATTGAGGATTGAGGATCGAGGATTGAAGATAGAGAATTGAGGATTGAAGATTGAGGATAGAGGATTGAGTACTGAGGATGGAGGATGAGGGCTGAGGGTTGAAGATTGAGGATTGAGAAATGAGGATTGAGGATTGAGGATTGAAATTGAGGATTGGGTATTGAGGATTGAAGAATGAGGATTGAGGATTGAGGATTGGGGATTGAGGATTGAAGATTAGTGTTGAGGATTGAAGATTGAGGATTGAGGATTGAGGATTGAGGATTGAGGATTGAAGATTGGGAATTGAGGATTGAAGATTGAGGATTGAGTATTGAGGATTGAGGATTCAGGGTTGAAAATTGAGGATTGAGGATCGAGGATTGAGGAGTGAGGATTGAGGATTGAAGATTGAATTTTGATGATTGAATATTGAGGACTGAGGATTGAGGATTGAGCATTGAGGATTGAAGATTGATGACTGGGGATTGAGGATTGAATATTGAGGATTAACGATTGAAGATTGGGGATTGAGGATCTAGGATCGGAGATTGATTATTGAGGATTGAAGATTGAGGATTGACGATTGAGGATTGAGGATTGAGAATTGAGGATGAGGACTGAGGGTTGAGGATTGAGGATTGAGGAATGAGGATTGATGGTTGAGGATTGAGGATTGAGGATTGAGGATTGAGGATTGAGGATTGAGTATTGAAGATTGAGTATTGATACCTGAGGATTGAGGATTGAGGATTGAGGATTGAGGATTGAGGATTGAGAATTGAGGATGAGGACTGAAGGTTGAGGATTGAGGTTTGAGGAATGAGGATTGATGGTTGAGGATTGAGGATTGAGGATTGAGGATTGAGGATTGAGGATTGAGTATTGAAGATTGAGTATTGATACCTGAGGATTGAGGATTGAGGATTGAGGATTGAGGATTGAGGATTGAAGATTGAGTATTGGGGATTGAAGGTTGAGGTTTGAGGATTGAGGATTGAGGATGGAGAATGAGGACTGACGGTTGAGGATTGAGGTTTGAGGATTGAAGGTTGAGGACTGAGGACTGAGGATTGAGGATTGAGGATTGAGCATTGAGGATTGAAGATTGAGTACTGGGGATTCGGGATTGCAGATTGAGGATTAAGGATTGAAGATTGAGTATTGAGGATTGAAGATAGAGGATTGAGTATTGAGGATTGAGGATTCAGGGTTGAAAATTGAGGATTGAGGATTGAGGATTGAGGATTGAGGATTGAGGATTGAAGATTGAATATTGATGATTGAATATTGAGGACTGAGGATTGAGGGTTGTGGATTGAGGACGAGGACTGAGGTTTGAATATTGATGTTTGAGGTCTGAGGATTAAGGATTGAGGATTGAGAATTGAGGATTGAGGATTGAGGATTGGAAATTGAGGATTGGGTATTTAGGATTGAAGAATGAGGATTGAGGATTGAGGTTTGAGGATTGAGGATTGAAGATTGAGTATTGATTATTGAATATTGAGGATTGATGATTGAGGTTTGAGGATTGAGGACGAGGACTGACGGTTGAGGATTGAGGTTTGGGGATTAAGGATTGGGGATTGAGGACTGAGGATTGAGGATTGAGGATTGAGCATTGAGGATTGAGGATTGAGGATTGAGGATTGAAGATTGAGTATTGAGGATTGAAGATTGAGGGTTAAAGATTGAGTATTGATGATTGAATATTGAGGATTGAGGATTGAGGATTGACGATTGAGGATTGAGGATTGAGAATTGAGGATGAGGACTGAGGGTTGAGGATTGAGGTTTGAGGAATGAGGATTGATGGTTGAGGATTGAGGATTGAGGATTGAGGATTGAGGATTGAGGATTGAGTATTGAAGATTGAGTATTGATACCTGAGGATTGAGGATTGAGGATTGAGGATTGAGGATTGAGGATTGAAGATTGAGTATTGGGGATTGAAGATTGAGGATTGAGGATTGATGATTGAGGTTGGAGAATGAGGACTGACGGTTGAGGATTGAGGTTTGACGATTGAAGATTGAGGTCTGAGGACTGAGGATTGAGGATTGAGGATTGAGCATTGAGGATTGAAGATTGAGTACTGGGGATTGGGGATTGAAGATTGAGGATTATGGATTGAAGATTGGGGATTGATGATCAAGAATTGGAGATTGATTATTGAGGACTGAAGATTGAGGATTGAGAATTGAGGATTGAGAATTGAGAATTGAGTATGAGGACTGAGGGTTGAGGATTGAGGTTTGAGGAATGAGGATTGAGGGTTGAGGATTGAGGATTGAGGATTGCGGATTGAAGATTGAGTATTGATGATTGAATATTGAGGATTGAGCATTGAGGTTTGAGGATTGAGGATTGAGGAGTGAGGATTGAGGGTTGAGTATTGAAGATTGAGTATTGATGCCTGAGGATTGAGGATCGAGAATTGAGGATTGAGGATTGAGGATTGGAGATTGATTATTGAGGATTGAAGATTGAGCATTGAGGATTGAGGATTGAGAATTGAGAATTGAGTATGAGGACTGAGGGTTGAGGAATGAGGATTGAGGGTTGGGGAAAGAGGATTGAGGATTGAGGATTGAGGATTGAGCATTGAAGATTGAGTATTGAGGATTGAAGATTGAGGGTTGAAGATTGAGTATTGATGATTGAATATTGAGGATTGAGGATTGAGGATTGAGGATTGAGGATTGAGGATTGAGGATTGAGGATTGAGGATTGAGGATTGAGCATTGAGGATTGAAGATTGAGTACTGGGGATTGGGGATTGAAGATTGAGGATTATGGATTGAAGATTGGGGATTGAGGATCAAGAATTGGAGATTGATTATTGAGGACTGAAGATTGAGGATTGAGAATTGAGGATTGAGAATTGAGAATTGAGTATGAGGACTGAGGTTTGAGGAATGAGGATTGAGGGTTGGGGAAAGAGGATTGAGGTTTGAGGATTGAGGATTGAGCATTGAAGATTGAGTATTGATGCCTGAGGATTAAGGATTGAGGATTGAGGATTGAGGATTGAGGATTGAGGATTGAAGATTGAGTATTGAGTATTGAAGGTTGAGGATTGTGGATTGAGGATTAAGGACTGAGGATTGAATATTGTAGATTGAGTATTGATGCCTGAGGATTGAGGATTGAGGATTGAGGATTGAGGATTGAGGATTGAGGATTGAAGATTGAGTATTGAGGATTGAAGATTGAGGGTTGAAGATTGAGTATTGATGATTGAATATTGAGGATTGAGGATTGAGGATCGAGGATTGAAGATTGAGAATTGAGGATTGAAGATTGAGGATTGAGGATTGAGGATTGAGGATTGAGGATTGAGGATTGAAGATTCAGTATTGAGTATTGAAGCTTGAGGATTGTGGATTGAGGATTGAGGATTGAGGATTCAGGATTGAAGATTGAGTATTGAGGATTGAAGATTGAGGGTTGAAGATTGAGTATTGATGATTGAATATTGAGGAATGAGGATTGAGGATTGAGGATTGAGGATTGAGGATTGAAGATTGAAGATTGAGTATGGATGATTGAATATTGAGGATTGAGGATTGAGGTTTGATGAACGAGGATTGAGGATTGAGGATTGAGGACTAAGGATTGACGATTGAGTATTGAAGATTGAGGATTGATGACTGAGGATTGACGACTGAGAATTGGGGATTGAGGATTGATGATTGAAGATTGAGTATTGAGGATTGAATATTGAGGATTGAGGATCGAGGATCGAAGATTGAGAATTGAGGATTGAAGATTGGGGATTGAGGATTGAGTATTGAGGATGGAGGATGGGGGCTGAGGGTTGAATATTGAGGATTGAGGATTGAGTATTGAGGATTGAAGATTGAGGGTTGAAGATTGAGTATTGATGATTGAAGATTGAGTATTGAGGATTGAATATTGAGGATTGAGGATTGAGGATTGAAGATTGAGTATTGAGGATTGAATATTGAGGATTGAGGATTGAGGATTGAGGATTGAGGATTGAGGATTGAAGATTGAGTATTGAGGATTGAAGATTGAGGGTTAAAGATTGAGTATTGATGATTGAATATTGAGGATTGAGGATTGAGGATTGAGGATTGAGGATTGAGGATTGAGGATTGAGGATTGAAGATTGAGTATTGATGATTGAATATTGAGGATTGAGGATTGAGGTTTGAGGATTGAGGACGAGGACTGACGGTAGAGGATTTAGGTTTGAGGATTGAGGAGTGAGGGATGAGGATTGAGGATGAGTGCTAAGGGTCGGGGATTGATGTTTGACGACTGAGGACTGAGGATTGAGGATTGAGAATTGAGGATAGATGTTTGAGGATTGAAGATTGAGGATTGAGTATTGAGGATTGAGGAATGAGGATTGAAGATTGAGTATTGAGGATTGAAGATTGAGGATAGAGGATTGAGTACTGAGGATGGAGGATGAGGGCTGAGGGTTGAGGATTGAGGATTGAGAAATGAGGATTGAGGATTGAGGATTGAAATTGAGGATTGGGTATTGAGGATTGAAGAATGAGGATTGACGAATTAGGATTGAGGATTGAGGATTGAGGATTGAAGATTGAGGATTGGGTATTGAGGATTGAAGAATGAGGATTGAGGATTGAGGATTGAGGATTGAGGATTGAAGATTGAGTGTTGAGGATTGAAAATTGAGGATTGAGGATTGACGATTGAGGATTGAGGATTGAAGATTGAGTATTGAGGATTGAAGATTGAGGATGAGGGCTGAGGGTTGAGGATTGAGGTTTGAGGACTGAGGGCTGAGGATTGAGGATTGAGAATTGAGGATTGAGGATTGAGGATTGAGGATTGTGAATGAGGGCTCAGGGTTGAGGATAGAGGTTTGAGTATAGAATCCTGAGAATTCAGGATATTCTATTGAGTATTGAGAATTGAGGATTGATGGTTGAGTATTGAGGATTGAGGATTGAGGATTGAGGATTGAGGATTGAAGGTTGAGTATTCAGGATTGAGGATTGAGGACTGAGGACTGAGGTTTGAGGATTGAGGATTGAGAATTGAAGATTGAGGATTGAGGATTGAGGATTGAGGATTGAGGATTGAGGATTGAGGATTGAGGATTGAGGATTGAGGATTGAGGATTGAGGATTGAAGAAAGAGTAGTGGGGATTGAAGATTGAGTATTGGGGATTGAGGATTGAGGATTGAGTATTGAGGATTGAGGATTCAGGGTTGAAAATTGAGGATTGAGGATTGAGGATTGAGGATTGAGGATTGAGGATTGAAGATTGAATATTGATGATTGAATATTGAGGACTGAGGACTGAGGGTTGTGGATTGAGGACGAAGACTGAGGGTTGAATATTGATGTTTGAGGTCTGAGGATTAAGGATTGAGGATTGAGAATTGAGGATTGAGGATTGAGGATTGGAAATTGAGGATTGGGTATTTAGGATTGAAGAATGAGGATTGAGGATTGAGGTTTGAGGATTGAGGATTGAAGATTGAGTATTGATGATTGAATATTGAGGATTGATGATTGAGGTTTGAGGATTGAGGACGAGGACTGACGGTTGAGGACTGAGGTTTGAGGATTAAGGATTGGGGATTGAGGACTGAGGATTGAGGATTGAGGATTGAGCATTGAGGATTGAAGATTGATGACTGGGGATTGAGGATTGAAGATTGAGGATTAACGATTGAAGGTTGGGGATTGAGGACCTAGGATCGGAGATTGATTATTGAGGATTGAAGATTGAGGATTGAGGATTGAGGATTGAGAATTGAGAATTGAGGATGAGGACTGAGGGTTGAGGATTGAGGTTTGAGGAATGAGGATTGATGGTTGAGGATTGAGGATTGAGGATTGAGGATTGAGGATTGAGTATTGAAGATTGAGTATTGATGCCTGAGGCTTGAGGATTGAGGATTGAGTATTGAGGATTGAGGATTGAAGATTGAGTATTGGGGATTGAAGATTGAGGATTGAGGATTGAGGATTGAGGTTGGAGAATGAGGACTGACGGTTGAGGATTGAGGTTTGAGGATTGAAGATTGAGGTCTGAGGACTGAGGATTGAGGATTGAGGATTGAGCATTGAGGATTGAAGATTGAGTACTGGGGATTGGGGATTGAAGATTGAGGATTATGGATTGAAGATTGGGGATTGAGGATCAAGAATTGGAGATTGATTATTGAGGACTGAAGATTGAGGATTGAGAATTGAGGATTGAGAATTGAGAATTGAGTATGAGGACTGAGGGTTGAGGATTGAGGTTTGAGGAATGAGGATTGAGGGTTGAGGATAGAGGATTGAGGATTGCGGATTGAAGATTGAGTATTGATGATTGAATATTGAGGATTGAGGATTGAGGTTTGAGGATTGAGGATTGAGGAGTGAGGATTGAGGGTTGAGTATTGAAGATTGAGTATTGATGCCAGAGGATTGAGGATCGAGAATTGAGGATTGAGGATTGAGGATTGGAGATTGATTATTGAGGATTGAAGATTGAGCATTGAGGATTGAGGATTGAGAATTGAGAATTGAGTATGAGGACTGAGGGTTGAGGAATGAGGATTGAGGGTTGGGGAAAGAGGATTGAGGATTGAGGATTGAGGATTGAGGATTGAGGATTGAGGATTGAGGATTGAGGATTGAGGATTGAGGATTGAGGATTGAAGAAAGAGTATTGGGGATTGAAGATTGAGTATTGGGGATTGAGGATTGAGGATTGAGTATTGAGGATTGAGGATTCAGGGTTGAAAATTGAGGATTGAGGATTGAGGATTGAGGATTGAGGATTGAGGATTGAAGATTGAATATTGATGATTGAATATTGAGGACTGAGGACTGAGGGTTGTGGATTGAGGACGAGGACTGAGGGTTGAATATTGATGTTTGAGGTCTGAGGATTAAGGATTGAGGATTGAGAATTGAGGATTGAGGATTGAGGATTGGAAATTGAGGATTGGGTATTTAGGATTGAAGAATGAGGATTGAGGATTGAGGTTTGAGGATTGAGGATTGAAGATTGAGTATTGATGATTGAATATTGAGGATTGATGATTGAGGTTTGAGGATTGAGGACGAGGACTGACGGTTGAGGACTGAGGTTTGAGGATTAAGGATTGGGGATTGAGGACTGAGGATTGAGGATTGAGGATTGAGCATTGAGGATTGAAGATTGATGACTGGGGATTGAGGATTGAAGATTGAGGATTAACGATTGAAGGTTGGGGATTGAGGACCTAGGATCGGAGATTGATTATTGAGGATTGAAGATTGAGGATTGAGGATTGAGGATTGAGAATTGAGAATTGAGGATGAGGACTGAGGGTTGAGGATTGAGGTTTGAGGATTGAAGATTGAGGTCTGAGGACTGAGGATTGAGGATTGAGGATTGAGCATTGAGGATTGAAGATTGAGTACTGGGGATTGGGGATTGAAGATTGAGGATTATGGATTGAAGATTGGGGATTGAGGATCAAGAATTGGAGATTGATTATTGAGGACTGAAGATTGAGGATTGAGAATTGAGGATTGAGAATTGAGAATTGAGTATGAGGACTGAGGGTTGAGGATTGAGGTTTGAGGAATGAGGATTGAGGGTTGAGGATTGAGGATTGAGGATTGCGGATTGAAGATTGAGTATTGATGATTGAATATTGAGGATTGAGGATTGAGGTTTGAGGATTGAGGATTGAGGAGTGAGGATTGAGGGTTGAGTATTGAAGATTGAGTATTGATGCCTGAGGATTGAGGATCGAGAATTGAGGATTGAGGATTGAGGATTGGAGATTGATTATTGAGGATTGAAGATTGAGCATTGAGGATTGAGGATTGAGAATTGAGAATTGAGTATGAGGACTGAGGGTCGAGGAATGAGGATTGAGGGTTGGGGAAAGAGGATTGAGGATTGAGGATTGAGGATTGAGCATTGAAGATTGAGTATTGAGGATTGAAGATTGAGGGTTGAAGATTGAGTATTGATGATTGAATATTGAGGATTGAGGATTGAGGATTGAGGATTGAGGATTGAGGATTGAGGATTGAGGATTGAGGATTGAGGATTGAGCATTGAGGATTGAAGATTGAGTACTGGGGATTGGGGATTGAAGATTGAGGATTATGGATTGAAGATTGGGGATTGAGGATCAAGAATTGGAGATTGATTATTGAGGTCTGAAGATTGAGGATTGAGAATTGAGGATTGAGAATTGAGAATTGAGTATGAGGACTGAGGTTTGAGGAATGAGGATTGAGGGTTGGGGAAAGAGGATTGAGGATTGAGGATTGAGGATTGAGCATTGAAGATTGAGTATTGATGCCTGAGGATTGAGGATTGAGGATTGAGGATTGAGGATTGAGGATTGAGGATTGAAGATTGAGTATTGAGTATTGAAGGTTGAGGATTGTGGATTGAGGATTAAGGACTGAGGATTGAATATTGTAGATTGAGTATTGATGCCTGAGGATTGAGGATTGAGGATTGAGGATTGAGGATTGAGGATTGAGGATTGAAGATTGAGTATTGAGGATTGAAGATTGAGGGTTGAAGATTGAGTATTGATGATTGAATATTGAGGATTGAGGATTGAGGATCGAGGATTGAAGATTGAGAATTGAGGATTGAAGATTGAGGATTGAGGATTGAGGATTGAGGATTGAGGATTGAGGATTGAAGATTCAGTATTGAGTATTGAAGCTTGAGGATTGTGGATTGAGGGTTAAGGATTGAGGATTGAATATTGTAGATTGAGTATTGATGCCTGAGGATTGAGGATTGAGGATTGAGGATTGAGGATTCAGGATTGAAGATTGAGTATTGAGGATTGAAGATTGAGGGTTGAAGATTGAGTATTGATGATTGAATATTGAGGAATGAGGATTGAGGATTGAGGATTGAGGATTGAGGATTGAAGATTGAAGATTGAGTATGGATGATTGAATATTGAGGATTGAGGATTGAGGTTTGATGAACGAGGATTGAGGATTGAGGATTGAGGTACTAAGGATTGACGATTGAGTATTGAAGATTGAGGATTGATGACTGAGGATTGACGACTGAGAATTGGGGATTGAGGATTGATGATTGAAGATTGAGTATTGAGGATTGAATATTGAGGATTGAGGATCGAGGATCGAAGATTGAGAATTGAGGATTGAAGATTGGGGATTGAGGATTGAGTATTGAGGATGGAGGATGGGGGCTGAGGGTTGAATATTGAGGATTGAGGATTGAGTATTGAGGATTGAAGATTGAGGGTTGAAGATTGAGTATTGATGATTGAAGATTGAGTATTGAGGATTGAATATTGAGGATTGAGGATTGAGGATTGAAGATTGAGTATTGAGGATTGAATATTGAGGATTGAGGATTGAGGATTGAGGATTGAGGATTGAGGATTGAAGATTGAGTATTGAGGATTGAAGATTGAGGGTTAAAGATTGAGTATTGATGATTGAATATTGAGGATTGAGGATTGAGGATTGAGGATTGAGGATTGAGGATTGAGGATTGAATATTGAGGATTGAGGATTGAGGTTTGAGGATTGAGGACGAGGACTGACGGTAGAGGATTTAGGTTTGAGGATTGAGGATTGAGGGATGAGGATTGAGGATGAGTGCTAAGGGTCGGGGATTGATGTTCGACGACTGAGGACTGAGGATTGAGGATTGAGAATTGAGGATAGATGTTTGAGGATTGAAGATTGAGGATTGAGTATTGAGGATTGAGGAATGAGGATTGAAGATTGAGCATTGAGGATTGAAGGTTGAGGATAGAGGATTGAGTACTGAGGATGGAGGATGAGGGCTGAGGGTTGAGGATTGAGGATTGAGAAATGAGGATTGAGGATTGAGGATTGAAATTGAGGATTGGGTATTGAGGATTGAAGAATGAGGATTGAGGAATTAGGATTGAGGATTGAGGATTGAGGATTGAAGATTGAGGATTGGGTATTGAGGATTGAAGAATGAGGATTGAGGATTGAGGATTGAGGATTGAGGATTGAAGATTGAGTGTTGAGGATTGAAAATTGAGGATTGAGGATTGACGATTGAGGATTGAGGATTGAAGATTGATTATTTATGATTGAATATTGAGGACTGAGGATTGAGGGTTGTGGATTGAGGACGAGGACTGAGGGTTGAATATTGATGTTTGAGGTCTGAGGATTAAGGCTTGAGGATTGAGAATTGAGAATTGAGGATTAAGGATTGAAGATTAAGGATTGGGTATTTAGGATTGAAGAATGAGGATTGAGGATTGAGGTTTGAGGATTGGGGATTGAAGATTGAGTATTGATGATTGAATATTGAGGATTGAGGATTGAGGATTGAGGATTGAGGATTGAAAATTGAGTATTGAGGATTGAAGACTGACGATCGAGGATTGAGGATTGAGGATTGAAGATTGAGTATTTATGATTAAAGATTGAGGATTGAGGTTTGAGGACTGAGGATTGAGGATTGAGGATTGAGGATTGAGTATTGAGGATTGAGGATTGAAGATTGAGTATTGGGGATTCAAGATTGAGAATTGAGGATTGAAGATTGAGGATTGAGGATTGAGGATTGAGCATTGAGGATTGAAGATTGAGGATTGGGGACTGAGTGTTGAGGGTTGAGTGATGAGAATTGATGTTTGTGGATAGAGATTTGCAGATTGCAGATTGAGTATTGAGTATTGAAAACTGTGAATTAGTGATATTCTATTGAGGATTGAGGATTGACAACTGATTGTTGAGGTCTGAGGTCTGAAAATTGAGGATTCAGGATTGAGGATACAGGATTGAGGTTTGAGGACTGAGGATTGAGGATTGAGGATTGAGGATTGAGGATTGAGGATTGAGGATTGAGGATTGAAGACAGAGGACTGAGGATTGAGGATGAGGGCTGAGCGTTGAGGACTGAGGCTTGAGGACTGAGAACTGAGGATCGAGGATTGAGAATTGAGGATTGAGGATTGAGGATTGAGGATTGAAGATTGAGGATGAGGGCTGAGGGTTGAGGATTGAGGTTTGAGGACTGAGGGCTGAGGATTGAGGATTGAGAATTGAGGATTGAAGATTGAGGATTGAGGATTGTGAATGAGGTCTCAGGGTTGAGGATAGAGGTTTGAGTATAGAATCCTGAGAATTCAGGATATTCTATTGAGTATTGAGAATTGAGGATTGATGGTTGAGTATTGAGGATTGAGGATTGAGGATTGAGGATTGAGGATTGAAAGTTGAGTATTCAGGATTGAGGATTGAGGACTGAGGACTGAGGTTTGAGGATTGAGGATTGAGAATTGAAGATTGAGGATTGAGGATTGAGGATTGAGGATTGAGGATTGAGGATTGAGGATTGAGGATTGAGGATTGAGGATTGAGGATTGAGGATTGAAGAAAGAGTATTGGGGATTGAAGATTGAGTATTGGGGATTGAGGATTGAGGATTGAGGATTGAAGATTGAGGATGAGGGCTGAGGGTTGAGGATTGAGGTTTGAGGACTGAGGGCTGAGGATTGAGGATTGAGAATTGATGATTGAGGATTGAGGATTGAGGATTGAGGATTGAGGATTGATGATTGAGTATTGAGGATTGAAGATTGAGGATTGAGGATTGAGTGTTGTGTACTGAGGACGAGGACTGAGGGTTGAGTATTGGTGTTTGAGGTATGAGGATTGAGGATTGAGTATTGAGAATTGAGGATTGAGGATTGAGGATTGAGGATTGAGGATTGAGGATTGAGGATTGACGATTGAGGATTGAGGATTGACGATTGAGGATTGAGGATTGAGGATTGAGGATTGAGGATTGAGGATTGAAGAAAGAGTATTGGGGATTGAAGATTGAGTATTGGGGATTGGGGATTGAGGATTGAGGATTGAAGATTGAGGATGAGGGCTGAGGGTTGAGGATTGAGGTTTGAGGACTGAGGGCTGAGGATTGAGGATTGAGAATTGATGATTGAGGATTGAGGATTGAGGATTGAAGAATGAGGATTGAGGATTGAGGATTGAGGATTGAGGATTGAAGATTGAGTGTTGAGGATTGAAAATTCAGGATTGAGGATTGAGGACTGAGGACTGAGGATTGAGGATTGAGGATTGAGGATTGAGGATTGAGGATTGAGGATTGAGGATTGAGGATTGAGGATTGAAGAAAGAGTATTGGGGATTGAAGATTGAGTATTGGGGATTGAGGATTGAGGATTGAGGATTGAAGATTGAGGATGAGGGCTGAGGGTTGAGGATTGAGGTTTGAGGACTGAGGGCTGAGGATTGAGGACTGAGAATTGATGATTGAGGATTGAGGATTGAGGATTGAGGATTGAGGATTGAGGATTGATGATTGAGTATTGAGGATTGAAGATTGAGGATTGGGTATCGCGGATTGAACATTGAGGATTGAGGATTGAGGATTAAGGATCGAGGATTGAGGACAGAAGATTGTATATTGATGATTGAAGATTGAGGATTGAGGATTGAGTGTTGTGTATTGAGGACGAGGACTGAGGGTTGAGTATTGGTGTTTGAGGTATGAGGATAGAGGATTGAGTATTGAGAATTGAGGATTGATGATTGAGGATTGAAGATTGAGGATTGAGGATTGAGGATTGACGCTTGAGGATTGAGGGTTGTGGATGGAGGATTGAAGAGAGAGGATTGAGTGTTGGGGATTGAGTGTTGAGAATTGATGTTTGAGGATTGAGGTTTGATTATTGAATATTGTGGATTGAGAATTGAACCATCAGAGTTCAGTATATTCTATTGAATATTGAGAATTGAGGATTGATGGTTGAGTATTGAGGATCGATGGTTGAGGGTTGGGGATTCAGGGTTGCGGATTGAGGACGAGGTCTGAGGGTTGAGTATTGATGTTTGAGGTCTGAGGATTGAGGATTGAGTATTGTAAATTGAGGATTGAGCATTGAGGATTGAAGATTGAGGATTGTGTATTGAGGATTGAGGATTGAGGATTGAGTATTGAAGATTGAGTATTGAGGATTGAAGATTGAGGGTTGACGATTGAGGATTGAGTATTGAGGATCGAAGATTGAGGATTGAGGATTGAGGATTGAGGATTGAGGATTGAGGATTGAGGATTGAGGATTGAGTATTGAGTATTGAGGATTGAAGATTGAGGATTGGGGACTGAGTGTTGAAGATTGAGGATTGAGGATTGAGTATTGAGGATTGAGGATTGAGGATTGAAGATTCAGTATTGAGGATTGAAGATTGAGAATTGAGGATTGAGGGTTGAGCATTGAGGACAGAGTGTTGAGGGCTGAGTGATGAGAATTGATGATTGTGGATAGAGGTTTGAAGATTGCAGATTGAGTATTGAGTATTGAAAACTGTGAATTGAGGATATTCTATTGAGGATTGAGGATACACAACTGATTGTTGATGACTGAGGGCTGAAGATTGAGGATTCAGGAATGAGGATTCAGAATTGAGGATTCAGAATTGAGGTTTGAGGTCTGAGGATTGAGGATTGGAGATTGAGTATTGAAGATTGAAGATTGAGGATTGAGGATTGAGGATTGAAGGTTGAGGATTGGGTATTGAGGATTGAAGAATGAGGATTGTGGATTGAGAAATGAGGATTGAGGATTGAGGATTGAAATTGAGGATTGGGTATTGAGGATTGAAGAATGAGGATTGAGGAATTAGGATTGAGGATTGAGGATTGAGGATTGAAGATTGAGGTTTGGGTATTGAGGATTGAAGAATGAGGATTGAGGATTGAGGATTGGGGATTGAGGATTGAAGATTAGTGTTGAGGATTGAAGATTGAGGATTGAGGATTGAGGATTGAGGATTGAGGATTGAAGATTGGGTATTGAGGATTGAAGATTGAGGATTGAGTATTGATGATTGAATATTGAGGATTGAGGATTGAGGTTTGAGGATTGAGGACGAGGACTGACGGTAGAGGATTTAGGTTTGAGGATTGAGGATTGAGGAACGAGGATTGAGGATGAGTGCTAAGGTTCGGGGATTGAGGTTCGACGACTGAGGACTGAGGATTGAGGATTGAGAATTGAGGATTGATGTTTGAGGATTGAATATTGAGGATAGAGGATTGAGTACTGAGGATGGAGGATGAGGGCTGAGGGTTGAAGATTGAGGATTGAGAAATGAGGATTGAGGATTGAGGATTGAAATTGAGGATTGGGTATTGAGGATTGAAGAATGAGGATTGAGGAATTAGGATTGAGGATTGAGGATTGAGGATTGAAGATTGAGGATTGGGTATTGAGGATTGAAGAATGAGGATTGAGGATTGAGGATTGGGGATTGAGGATTGAAGATTAGTGTTGAGGATTGAAGATTGAGGATTGAGGATTGAGGATTGATGATTGAGGATTGATGATTGGGTATTAAGGATTGAAGATTGAGGATTGAGTATTGAGGATTGAGGATTCAGGGTTGAAAATTGAGGATTGAGGATCGAGGATTGAGGATTGAGGATTGAGGATTGAAGATTGAATATTGATGATTGAATATTGAGGACTGAGGATTGAGGGTTGTGGATTGAGGGCGAGGGCTGAGGGTTGAATATTGATGTTTGAGGTCTGAGTATTAAGGATTGAGGATTGAGAATTGAGGATTGAGGATTGAGGATTGAAGATTGAGGATTGAGTATTGAGTATTGAGGATTGAGGATTCAGGGTTGAAGATTGAGGATTGAGGATTGAGGATTGAGGATTGAGGATTGAGGATTGAGGATTGAGGATGAAGACTGAGGGTTGAGGATTGAGGTTTGAGGAACGAGGATCGAGGATTGAGGATTGAGGATTGAAGATTGAGTATTGAGGATTGAAGATTGAGGATTGAGTATTGAGGATTCAGGGTTGAAGACTGAGGATTGAGGATTGAGGATTGAGGATTGAGGATTGAGGATTGAAGATTGAATATTTATGATTGAATACTGAGGACTGAGGATTGAGAATTGAGGATTGAGGATTGAGGATTGAAGATTAAGGATTGGGTATTTAGGATTGAAGAATGTGGATTGAGGATTGAGGTTTGAGGATTGGGGATTGAAGATTGAGTATTGATGATTGAATATTGAGGATTGAGGATTGAGGTTTGAGGATTGAGGATGAAGACTGAGGGTTGAGGATTGAGGTTTGAGGAACGATGATTGAGGATTGAGGATTGAGTACTAAGGATTGACGATTGAGTATTGAAGATTGAGGATTGATGACTGAGGATTGACGACTGAGAATTGAGGATTGAGGATTGATGATTGAAGATTGAGTATTGAGGATTGAATATCGCGGATTGATGATTGAGGATTGAGGATTGAGGATTGAGGATTGAGGATTGAGGATTGAGGATTGAAGATTGAGTATTGAGTATTGAAGGTTGAGGATTGTGGATTGAGGATTAAGGATTGTGGATTGAATATTGTAGATTGAGTATTGATGCCTGAGGATTGAGGATTGAGGATTGTGGATTGAATATTGTAGATTGAGTATTGATGCCTGAGGATTGAGGATTGAGGATTGAGTAATGAGGATTGAGGATTGAGGTTTGAGTATTGGGGATTGCAGATTGAGTATTGGCGATTGAAGATTGAGGATTGAGGATTGAGGATTGAGGAATGAGGATCGAAGATTGAGTATTGAGGATTGAAGATTGAGGATAGAGGATTGAGTACTGAGGATGGAGGACGAGGGCTGAGGGTTGAAGATTGAGGATTGAGAAATGAGGATTGAGGATTGAGGATTGAAATTGAGGATTGGGTATTGAGGATTGAAGAATGATGATTGAGGATTGAGGATTGGGGATTGAGGATTGAAGATTAGTGTTGAGGATTGAAGATTGAGGATTGAGGATTGAGGATTGAGGATTGAGGATTGAAGGTTGGGTATTGAGGATTGAAGATTGAGGATTGAGTATTGAGGATTGAGGATTCAGGGTGGAGAATTGAGGATTGAGGATCGAGGATTGAGGAATGAGGATTGAGGATTGAAGATTGAATATTGATGATTGAATATTGAGGACTGAGGATTGAGGATTGAGCATTGAGGATTGAAGATTGATGACTGGGGATTGAGGATTGAATATTGAGGATTAACGATTGAAGATTGGGGATTGAGGATCTAGGATCGGAGATTGATTATTGAGGATTGAAGATTGAGGATTGACGATTGAGGATTGAGGATTGAGGATTGAGAATTGAGGATGAGGACTGAGGGTTGAGGATTGAGGTTTGAGGAATGAGGATTGATGGTTGAGGATTGAGGATTGAGGATTGAGGATTGAGGATTGAGGATTGAGTATTGAAGATTGAGTATTGATACCTGAGGATTGAGGATTGAGGATTGAGGATTGAGGATTGAGGATTGAAGATTGAGTATTGGGGATTGAAGATTGAGGATTGAGGATTGAGGATTGAGGATGGAGAATGAGGACTGACGGTTGAGGATTGAGGTTTGAGGATTGAAGATTGAGGACTGAGGACTGAGGATTGAGGATTGAGGATTGAGCATTGAGGATTGAAGATTGAGTACTGGGGATTCGGGATTGCAGATTGAGGATTAAGGATTGAAGATTGAGTATTGAGGATTGAAGATAGAGGATTGAGTATTGAGGATTGAGGATTCAGGGTTGAAAATTGAGGATTGAGGATTGAGGATTGAAGATTGAATATTGATGATTGAATATTGAGGACTGAGGATTGAGGGTTGTGGATTGAGGACGAGGACTGAGGGTTGAATATTGATGTTTGAGGTCTGAGGATTAAGGATTGAGGATTGAGAATTGAGGATTGAGGATTGAGGATTGGAAATTGAGGATTGGGTATTTAGGATTGAAGAATGAGGATTGAGGATTGAGGTTTGAGGATTGAGGATTGAAGATTGAGTATTGATGATTGAATATTGAGGATTGACGATTGAGGTTTGAGGATTGAGGACGAGGATTGACGGTTGAGGATTGAGGTTAGAGTATTGAGGATTGGGGATTGAGGACTGAGGATTGAGGATTGAGGATTGAGGATTGAGCATTGAGGATTGAAGATTGATGACTGGGGATTGAGGATTGAATATTGAGGATTAACGATTGAAGATTGGGGATTGAGGATCTAGGATCGGAGATTGATTATTGAGGATTGAAGATTGAGGATTGACGATTGAGGATTGAGGATTGAGGATTGAGGATGAGGACTGAGGGTTGAGGATTGAGGTTTGAGGAATGAGGATTGATGGTTGAGGATTGAGGATTGAGGATTGAGGATTGAGGATTGAGGATTGAGTATTGAAGATTGAGTATTGATACCTGAGGATTGAGGATTGAGGATTGAGGATTGAGGATTGAGGATTGAGGATTGGGTATTGAGGATTGAGTAATGTGGATTGAGGATTGAGGTTTGAGTATTGGGGATTGCAGATTGGGTATTCGCGATTGAAGATTGAGGATTGAGGATTGAGGATTGAGGAATGAGGATCGAAGATTGAGTATTGAGTATTGAAGATTGAGGATAGAGGATTGAGTACTGAGGATGGAGGATGAAGGCTGGGGGTTGACGATTGAGGATTGAGAAATGAGGATTGAGGATTGAGGATTGAAATTGAGGATTGGGTATTGAGGATTGAAGAATGAGGATTGAGGAATTAGGATTGAGGATTGAGGATTGAGGATTGAGGATTGAGGATTGAGGATTGAGGATTGAAGATTGAGTATTGAGTATTGAAGGTTGAGGATTGTGGATTGAGGATTAAGGATTGTGGATTGAATATTGTAGATTGAGTATTGATGCCTGAGGATTGAGGATTGAGGATTGTGGATTGAATATTGTAGATTGAGTATTGATGCCTGAGGATTGAGGATTGAGGATTGAGGATTGAGGATTGAGGATTGAAGGTTGAGTATTGAGGACTGAAGATTGAGGATTCAAGATTGAGTATTGATGATTGAATATTGAGGATTGAGGATTGAGGATTGAGGATTGAGGATTGGGTATTGAGGATTGAGTAATGAGGATTGAGGATTGAGGTTTGAGTATTGGGGATTGCAGATTGAGTATTGGCGATTGAAGATTGAGGATTGAGGATTGAGGATTGAGGAATGAGGATCGAAGATTGAGTATTGAGGATTGAAGATTGAGGATAGAGGATTGAGTACTGAGGATGGAGGATGAGGGCTGAGGGTTGAAGATTGAGGATTGAGAAATGAGGATTGAGGATTGAGGATTGAAATTGAGGATTGGGTATTGAGGATTGAAGAATGAGGATTGAGGAATTAGGATTGAGGATTGAGGATTGAGGATTGAAGATTGAGGTTTGGGTATTGAGGATTGAAGAATGAGGATTGAGGATTGAGGATTGGGGATTGAGGATTGAAGATTAGTGTTGAGGATTGAAGATTGAGGATTGAGGATTGAGGATTGAGGATTGAGGATTGAAGATTGGGTATTGAGGATTGAAGATTGAGGATTGAGTATTGATGATTGAATATTGAGGATTGAGGATTGAGGTTTGAGGATTGAGGACGAGGACTGACGGTAGAGGATTTAGGTTTGAGGATTGAGGATTGAGGAACGAGGATTGAGGATGAGTGCTAAGGGTCGGGGATTGAGGTTCGACGACTGAGGACTGAGGATTGAGGATTGAGAATTGAGGATTGATGTTTGAGGATTGAATATTGAGGATAGAGGATTGAATACTGAGGATGGAGGATGAGGGCTGAGGGTTGAAGATTGAGGATTGAGAAATGAGGATTGAGGATTGAGGATTGAAATTGAGGATTGGGTATTGAGGATTGAAGAATGAGGATTGAGGAATTAGGATTGAGGATTGAGGATTGAGGATTGAAGATTGAGGATTGGGTATTGAGGATTGAAGAATGAGGATTGAGGATTGAGGATTGGGGATTGAGGATTGAAGATTAGTGTTGAGGATTGAAGATTGAGGATTGAGGATTGAGGATTGAGGATTGAGGATTGAGGATTGATGATTGGGTATTGAGGATTGAAGAATGAGGATTGAGTATTGAGGATTGAGGATTCAGGGTTGAAAATTGAGGATTGAGGATCGAGGATTGAGGATTGAGGATTGAGGATTGAAGATTGAATATTGATGATTGAATATTGAGGACTGAGGATTGAGGGTTGTGGATTGAGGACGAGGGCTGAGGGTTGAATATTGATGTTTGAGGTCTGAGTATTAAGGATTGAGGATTGAGAATTGAGGATTGAGGATTGAGGATTGAAGATTGAGGATTGAGTATTGAGGATTGAGGATTCAGGGTTGAAGATTGAGGATTGAGGATTGAGGATTGAGGATTGAGGATTGAGGATTGAGGATTGAGGATGAAGACTGAGGGTTGAGGATTGAGGTTTGAGGAACGAGGATCGAGGATTGAGGATTGAGGATTGAAGATTGAGTATTGAGGATTGAAGATTGAGGATTGAGTATTGAGGATTCAGGGTTGAAGACTGAGGATTGAGGATTGAGGATTGAGGGTTGAGGATTGAGGATTGAAGATTGAATATTTATGATTGAATATTGAGGACTGAGGATTGAGGGTTGTGGATTGAGGACGAGGACTGAGGGTTGAATATTGATGTTTGAGGTCTGAGGATTAAGGATTGAGGATTGAGAATTGAGGATTGAGGATTGAGGATTGAAGATTAAGGATTGGGTATTTAGGATTGAAGAATGTGGATTGAGGATTGAGGAATGAGGATTGGGGATTGAAGATTGAGTATTGATGATTGAATATTGAGGATTGAGGATTGAGGTTTGAGGATTGAGGATGAAGACTGAGGGTTGAGGATTGAGGTTTGAGGAACGATGATTGAGGATTGAGGATTGAGGACTAAGGATTGACGATTGAGTATTGAATATTGAGGATTGATGACTGAGGATTGACGACTGAGAATTGTGGATTGAGGATTGATGATTGAAGATTGAGTATTGAGGATTGAATATTGCGGATTGAGGATTGAGGATTGAGGATTGAGGATTGAGGATTGAGGATTGAGGATTGAGGATTGAAGATTGAGTATTGAGTATTGAAGGTTGAGGATTGTGGATTGAGGATTAAGGATTGTGGATTGAATATTGTAGATTGAGTATTGATGCCTGAGGATTGAGGATTGAGGATTGTGGATTGAATATTGTAGATTGAGTATTGATGCCTGAGGATTGAGGATTGAGGATTGAGGATCGAGGATTGAGGATTGAAGGTTGAGTATTGAGGATTGAAGATTGAGTATTCAAGATTGAGTATTGATGATTGAATATTGAGGATTGAGGATTGAGGATTGAGGATTGAGGATTGGGTATTGAGGATTGAGTAATGAGGATTGAGGATTGAGGTTTGAGTATTGGGGATTGCAGATTGAGTATTGGCGATTGAAGATTGAGGATTGAGGATTGAGGATTGAGGAATGAGGATCGAAGATTGAGTATTGAGGATTGAAGATTGAGGATAGAGGATTGAGTACTGAGGATGGAGGATGAGGGCTGAGGGTTGAAGATTGAGGATTGAGAAATGAGGATTGAGGATTGAGGATTGAAATTGAGGATTGGGTATTGAGGATTGAAGAATGAGGATTGAGGATTGAGGATTGGGGATTGAGGATTGAAGATTAGTGTTGAGGATTGAAGATTGAGGATTGAGGATTGAGGATTGAGGATTGAGGATTGAAGATTGGGTATTGAGGATTGAAGATTGAGGATTGAGTATTGAGGATTGAGGATTCAGGGTTGAAAATTGAGGATTGAGGATCGAGGATTGAGGAATGAGGATTGAGGATTGAAGATTGAATATTGATGATTGAATATTGAGGACTGAGGATTGAGGATTGAGCATTGAGGATTGAAGATTGATGACTGGGGATTGAGGATTGAATATTGAGGATTAACGATTGAAGATTGGGGATTGAGGATCTAGGATCGGAGATTGATTATTGAGGATTGAAGATTGAGGATTGACGATTGAGGATTGAGGATTGAGAATTGAGGATGAGGACTGAGGGTTGAGGATTGAGGTTTGAGGAATGAGGATTGATGGTTGAGGATTGAGGATTGAGGATTGAGGATTGAGGATTGAGGATTGAGTATTGAAGATTGAGTATTGATACCTGAGGATTGAGGATTGAGGATTGAGGATTGAGGATTGAGGATTGAGGATTGAGGATTGGAAATTGAGGATTGGGTATTTAGGATTGAAGAATGAGGATTGAGGATTGAGGTTTGAGGATTGAGGATTGAAGATTGAGTATTGATGATTGAATATTGAGGATTGATGATTGAGGTTTGAGGATTGAGGACGAGGACTGACGGTTGAGGATTGAGGTTTGAGGATTAAGGATTGGGGATTGAGGACTGAGGATTGAGGATTGAGGATTGAGCATTGAGGATTGAAGATTGATGACTGGGGATTGAGGATTGAAGATTGAGGATTAACGATTGAAGGTTGGGGATTGAGGACCTAGGATCGGAGATTGATTATTGAGGATTGAAGATTGAGGATTGAGGATTGAGAATTGAGAATTGAGAATTGAGGATGAGGACTGAGGGTTGAGGATTGAGGTTTGAGGAATGAGGATTGATGGTTGAGGAATGAGGATTGAGGATTGACGATTGAGGATTGAGTATTGAAGATTGAGTATTGATGCCTGAGGCTTGAGGATTGAGGATTGAGTATTGAGGATTGAGGATTGAAGATTGAGTATTGGGGATTGAAGATTGAGGATTGAGGATTGAGGATTGAGGTTGGAGAATGAGGACTGACGGTTGAGGATTGAGGTTTCAGGATTGAAGATTGAGGTCTGAGGACTGAGGATTGAGGATTGAGGATTGAGCATTGAGGATTGAAGATTGAGTACTGGGGATTGGGGATTGATGATTGAGGATTATGGATTGAAGATTGGGGATTGAGGATCAAGAATTGGAGATTGATTATTGAGGACTGAAGATTGAGGATTGAGAATTGAGGATTGAGAATTGAGAATTGAGGAGGAGGACTGAGGGTTGAGGATTGAGGTTTGAGGAATTAGGATTGAGGGTTGAGGATTGAGGATTGAGGATTGCGGATTGAAGATTGAGTATTGATGATTGAATATTGAGGATTGAGGATTGAGGTTTGAGGATTGAGGATTGAGGAGTGAGGATTGAGGGTTGAGTATTGAAGATTGAGTATTGATGCCTGAGGATTGAGGATCGAGAATTGAGGATTGAGGATTGGAGATTGATTATTGAGGATTGAAGATTGAGCATTGAGGATTGAGGATTGAGAATTGAGAATTGAGTATGAGGACTGAGGGTTGAGGGTTGAGGTTTGAGGAATGAGGATTGAGGGTTGGGGAAAGAGGATTGAGGATTGAGGATTGAGGATTGAGCATTGAAGATTGAGTATTGATGCCTGAGGATTGAGGATTGAGGATTGAGGATTGAGGATTGAGGATTGAGGATTGAAGATTGAGTATTGAGTATTGAAGGTTGAGGATTGTGGATTGAGGATTAAGGACTGAGGATTGAATATTGTAGATTGAGTATTGATGCCTTAGGATTGAGGATTGAGGATTGAGGATTGAGGATTGAGGATTGAGGATTGAAGATTGAGTATTGAGGATTGAAGATTGAGGGTTGAAGATTGAGTATTGATGATTGAATATTGAGGATTGAGGATTGAGGATCGAGGATTGAAGATAGAGAATTGAGGATTGAAGATTGAGGATAGAGGATTGAGTACTGAGGATGGAGGATGAGGGCTGAGGGTTGAAGATTGAGGATTGAGAAATGAGGATTGAGGATTGAGGATTGAAATTGAGGATTGGGTATTGAGGATTGAAGAATGAGGATTGAGGATTGAGGATTGGGGATTGAGGATTGAAGATTAGTGTTGAGGATTGAAGATTGAGGATTGAGGATTGAGGATTGAGGATTGAGGATTGAAGATTGGGAATTGAGGATTGAAGATTGAGGATTGAGTATTGAGGATTGAGGATTCAGGGTTGAAAATTGAGGATTGAGGATCGAGGATTGAGGAATGAGGATTGAGGATTGAAGATTGAATTTTGATGATTGAATATTGAGGACTGAGGATTGAGGATTGAGCATTGAGGATTGAAGATTGATGACTGGGGATTGAGGATTGAATATTGAGGATTAACGATTGAAGATTGGGGATTGAGGATCTAGGATCGGAGATTGATTATTGAGGATTGAAGATTGAGGATTGACGATTGAGGATTGAGGATTGAGAATTGAGGATGAGGACTGAGGGTTGAGGATTGAGGATTGAGGAATGAGGATTGATGGTTGAGGATTGAGGATTGAGGATTGAGGATTGAGGATTGAGGATTGAGTATTGAAGATTGAGTATTGATACCTGAGGATTGAGGATTGAGGATTGAGGATTGAGGATTGAGGATTGAGAATTGAGGATGAGGACTGAAGGTTGAGGATTGAGGTTTGAGGAATGAGGATTGATGGTTGAGGATTGAGGATTGAGGATTGAGGATTGAGGATTGAGGATTGAGTATTGAAGATTGAGTATTGATACCTGAGGATTGAGGATTGAGGATTGAGGATTGAGGATTGAGGATTGAAGATTGAGTATTGGGGATTGAAGGTTGAGGTTTGAGGATTGAGGATTGAGGATGGAGAATGAGGACTGACGGTTGAGGATTGAGGTTTGAGGATTGAAGGTTGAGGACTGAGGACTGAGGATTGAGGATTGAGGATTGAGCATTGAGGATTGAAGATTGAGTACTGGGGATTCGGGATTACAGATTGAGGATTAAGGATTGAAGATTGAGTATTGAGGATTGAAGATAGAGGATTGAGTATTGAGGATTGAGGATTCAGGGTTGAAAATTGAGGATTGAGGATTGAGGATTGAGGATTGAGGATTGAGGATTGAAGATTGAATATTGATGATTGAATATTGAGGACTGAGGATTGAGGGTTGTGGATTGAGGACGAGGACTGAGGTTTGAATATTGATGTTTGAGGTCTGAGGATTAAGGATTGAGGATTGAGAATTGAGGATTGAGGATTGAGGATTGGAAATTGAGGATTGGGTATTTAGGATTGAAGAATGAGGATTGAGGATTGAGGTTTGAGGATTGAGGATTGAAGATTGAGTATTGATTATTGAATATTGAGGATTGATGATTGAGGTTTGAGGATTGAGGACGAGGACTGACGGTTGAGGATTGAGGTTTGGGGATTAAGGATTGGGGATTGAGGACTGAGGATTGAGGATTGAGGATTGAGCATTGAGGATTGAGGATTGAGGATTGAGGATTGAAGATTGAGTATTGAGGATTGAAGATTGAGGGTTAAAGATTGAGTATTGATGATTGAATATTGAGGATTGAGGATTGAGGATTGACGATTGAGGATTGAGGATTGAGAATTGAGGATGAGGACTGAGGGTTGAGGATTGAGGTTTGAGGAATGAGGATTGATGGTTGAGGATTGAGGATTGAGGATTGAGGATTGAGGATTGAGGATTGAGTATTGAAGATTGAGTATTGATACCTGAGGATTGAGGATTGAGGATTGAGAATTGAGGATTGAGGATTGAAGATTGAGTATTGGGGATTGAAGATTGAGGATTGAGGATTGAGGATTGAGGATGGAGAATGAGGACTGACGGTTGAGGATTGAGGTTTGAGGATTGAAGATTGAGGACTGAGGACTGAGGATTGAGGATTGAGGATTGAGCATTGAGGATTGAAGATTGAGTACTGGGGATTCGGGATTGCAGATTGAGGATTAAGGATTGAAGATTGAGTATTGAGGATTGAAGATAGAGGATTGAGTATTGAGGATTGAGGATTCAGGGTTGAAAATTGAGGATTGAGGATTGAGGATTGAAGATTGAATATTGATGATTGAATATTGAGGACTGAGGATTGAGGGTTGTGGATTGAGGACGAGGACTGAGGGTTGAATATTGATGTTTGAGGTCTGAGGATTAAGGATTGAGGATTGAGAATTGAGGATTGAGGATTGAGGATTGGAAATTGAGGATTGGGTATTTAGGATTGAAGAATGAGGATTGAGGATTGAGGTTTGAGGATTGAGGATTGTAGATTGAGTATTGATGATTGAATATTGAGGATTGATGATTGAAGTTTGAGGATTGAGGTCGAGGACTGACGGTTGAGGATTGAGGTTAGAGTATTGAGGATTGGGGATTGAGGACTGAGGATTGAGGATTGAGGATTGAGGATTGAGCATTGAGGATTGAAGATTGATGACTGGGGATTGAGGATTGAGTATTGAGGATTAACGATTGAAGATTGGGGATTGAGGATCTAGGATCGGAGATTGATTATTGAGGATTGAAGATTGAGGATTGACGATTGAGGATTGAGGATTGAGAATTGAGGATGAGGACTGAAGGTTGAGGATTGAGGTTTGAGGAATGAGGATTGATGTTTGAGGATTGATGGTTGAGGATTGAGGATTGAGGATTGAGGATTGAGGATTGAGGATTGAGGATTGAGTATTGAAGATTGAGTATTGATACCTGAGGATTGAGGATTGAGGATTGAGGATTGAGGATTGAGGATTGAAGATTGAGTATTGGGGATTGAAGGTTGAGGATTGAGGATTGAGGATTGAGGATGGAGAATGAGGACTGACGGTTGAGGATTGAGGTTTGAGGATTGAAGGTTGAGGACTGAGGACTGAGGATTGAGGATTGAGGATTGAGCATTGAGGATTGAAGATTGAGTACTGGGGATTCGGGACTGCAGATTGAGGATTAAGGATTGAAGATTGAGTATTGAGGATTGAAGATAGAGGATTGAGTATTGAGGATTGAGGATTCAGGGTTGAAAATTGAGGATTGAGGATTGAGGATTGAGGATTGAGGATTGAGGATTGAAGATTGAATATTGATGATTGAATATTGAGGACTGAGGATTGAGGGTTGTGGATTGAGGACGAGGACTGAGGGTTGCATATTGATGTTTGAGGTCTGAGGATTAAGGATTGAGGATTGAGAATTGAGGATTGAGGATTGAGGATTGGAAATTGAGGATTGGGTCTTTAGGATTGAAGAATGAGGATTGAGGATTGAGGTTTGAGGATTGAGGATTGAAGATTGAGTATTGATTATTGAATATTGAGGATTGATGATTGAGGTTTGAGGATTGAGGACGAGGACTGACGGTTGAGGATTGAGGTTTGGGGATTAAGGATTGGGGATTGAGGACTGAGGATTGAGGATTGAGGATTGAGCATTGAGGATTGAAGATTGATGACTGGGGATTGAGGATTGAAGATTGAGGATTAACGATTGAAGGTTGGGGATTGAGGACCTAGGATCGGAGATTGATTATTGAGGATTGAAGATTGAGGATTGAGGATTGAGGATTGAGAATTGAGAATTGAGGATGAGGACTGAGGGTTGAGGATTGAGGTTTGAGGAATGAGGATTGATGGTTGAGGATTGAGGATTGAGGATTGAGGATTGAGGATTGTGTATTGAAGATTGAGTATTGATGCCTGAGGCTTGAGGATTGAGGATTGAGTATTGAGGATTGAGGATTGAAGATTGAGTATTGGGGATTGAAGATTGAGGATTGAGGATTGATGATTGAGGTTGGAGAATGAGGACTGACGGTTGAGGATTGAGGTTTGACGATTGAAGATTGAGGTCTGAGGACTGAGGATTGAGGATTGAGGATTGAGCATTGAGGATTGAAGATTGAGTACTGGGGATTGGGGATTGAAGATTGAGGATTATGGATTGAAGATTGGGGATTGATGATCAAGAATTGGAGATTGATTATTGAGGACTGAAGATTGAGGATTGAGAATTGAGGATTGAGAATTGAGAATTGAGTATGAGGACTGAGGGTTGAGGATTGAGGTTTGAGGAATGAGGATTGAGGGTTGAGGATTGAGGATTGAGGATTGCGGATTGAAGATTGAGTATTGATGATTGAATATTGAGGATTGAGCATTGAGGTTTGAGGATTGAGGATTGAGGAGTGAGGATTGAGGGTTGAGTATTGAAGATTGAGTATTGATGCCTGAGGATTGAGGATCGAGAATTGAGGATTGAGGATTGAGGATTGGAGATTGATTATTGAGGATTGAAGATTGAGCATTGAGGATTGAGGATTGAGAATTGAGAATTGAGTATGAGGACTGAGGGTTGAGGAATGAGGATTGAGGGTTGGGGAAAGAGGATTGAGGATTGAGGATTGAGGATTGAGCATTGAAGATTGAGTATTGAGGATTGAAGATTGAGGGTTGAAGATTGAGTATTGATGATTGAATATTGAGGATTGAGGATTGAGGATTGAGGATTGAGGATTGAGGATTGAGGATTGAGGATTGAGGATTGAGGATTGAGCATTGAGGATTGAAGATTGAGTACTGGGGATTGGGGATTGAAGATTGAGGATTATGGATTGAAGATTGGGGATTGAGGATCAAGAATTGGAGATTGATTATTGAGGACTGAAGATTGAGGATTGAGAATTGAGGATTGAGAATTGAGAATTGAGTATGAGGACTGAGGTTTGAGGAATGAGGATTGAGGGTTGGGGAAAGAGGATTGAGGTTTGAGGATTGAGGATTGAGCATTGAAGATTGAGTATTGATGCCTGAGGATTAAGGATTGAGGATTGAGGATTGAGGATTGAGGATTGAGGATTGAAGATTGAGTATTGAGTATTGAAGGTTGAGGATTGTGGATTGAGGATTAAGGACTGAGGATTGAATATTGTAGATTGAGTATTGATGCCTGAGGATTGAGGATTGAGGATTGAGGATTGAGGATTGAGGATTGAGGATTGAAGATTGAGTATTGAGGATTGAAGATTGAGGGTTGAAGATTGAGTATTGATGATTGAATATTGAGGATTGAGGATTGAGGATCGAGGATTGAAGATTGAGAATTGAGGATTGAAGATTGAGGATTGAGGATTGAGGATTGAGGATTGAGGATTGAGGATTGAAGATTCAGTATTGAGTATTGAAGCTTGAGGATTGTGGATTGAGGATTGAGGATTGAGGATTCAGGATTGAAGATTGAGTATTGAGGATTGAAGATTGAGGGTTGAAGATTGAGTATTGATGATTGAATATTGAGGAATGAGGATTGAGGATTGAGGATTGAGGATTGAGGATTGAAGATTGAAGATTGAGTATGGATGATTGAATATTGAGGATTGAGGATTGAGGTTTGATGAACGAGGATTGAGGATTGAGGATTGAGGACTAAGGATTGACGATTGAGTATTGAAGATTGAGGATTGATGACTGAGGATTGACGACTGAGAATTGGGGATTGAGGATTGATGATTGAAGATTGAGTATTGAGGATTGAATATTGAGGATTGAGGATCGAGGATCGAAGATTGAGAATTGAGGATTGAAGATTGGGGATTGAGGATTGAGTATTGAGGATGGAGGATGGGGGCTGAGGGTTGAATATTGAGGATTGAGGATTGAGTATTGAGGATTGAAGATTGAGGGTTGAAGATTGAGTATTGATGATTGAAGATTGAGTATTGAGGATTGAATATTGAGGATTGAGGATTGAGGATTGAAGATTGAGTATTGAGGATTGAATATTGAGGATTGAGGATTGAGGATTGAGGATTGAGGATTGAGGATTGAAGATTGAGTATTGAGGATTGAAGATTGAGGGTTAAAGATTGAGTATTGATGATTGAATATTGAGGATTGAGGATTGAGGATTGAGGATTGAGGATTGAGGATTGAGGATTGAGGATTGAAGATTGAGTATTGATGATTGAATATTGAGGATTGAGGATTGAGGTTTGAGGATTGAGGACGAGGACTGACGGTAGAGGATTTAGGTTTGAGGATTGAGGAGTGAGGGATGAGGATTGAGGATGAGTGCTAAGGGTCGGGGATTGATGTTTGACGACTGAGGACTGAGGATTGAGGATTGAGAATTGAGGATAGATGTTTGAGGATTGAAGATTGAGGATTGAGTATTGAGGATTGAGGAATGAGGATTGAAGATTGAGTATTGAGGATTGAAGATTGAGGATAGAGGATTGAGTACTGAGGATGGAGGATGAGGGCTGAGGGTTGAGGATTGAGGATTGAGAAATGAGGATTGAGGATTGAGGATTGAAATTGAGGATTGGGTATTGAGGATTGAAGAATGAGGATTGACGAATTAGGATTGAGGATTGAGGATTGAGGATTGAAGATTGAGGATTGGGTATTGAGGATTGAAGAATGAGGATTGAGGATTGAGGATTGAGGATTGAGGATTGAAGATTGAGTGTTGAGGATTGAAAATTGAGGATTGAGGATTGACGATTGAGGATTGAGGATTGAAGATTGAGTATTGAGGATTGAAGATTGAGGATGAGGGCTGAGGGTTGAGGATTGAGGTTTGAGGACTGAGGGCTGAGGATTGAGGATTGAGAATTGAGGATTGAGGATTGAGGATTGAGGATTGTGAATGAGGGCTCAGGGTTGAGGATAGAGGTTTGAGTATAGAATCCTGAGAATTCAGGATATTCTATTGAGTATTGAGAATTGAGGATTGATGGTTGAGTATTCAGGATTGAGGATTGAGGACTGAGGACTGAGGTTTGAGGATTGAGGATTGAGAATTGAAGATTGAGGATTGAGGATTGAGGATTGAGGATTGAGGATTGAGGATTGAGGATTGAGGATTGAGGATTGAGGATTGAGGATTGAGGATTGAAGAAAGAGTAGTGGGGATTGAAGATTGAGTATTGGGGATTGAGGATTGAGGATTGAGTATTGAGGATTGAGGATTCAGGGTTGAAAATTGAGGATTGAGGATTGAGGATTGAGGATTGAGGATTGAGGATTGAAGATTGAATATTGATGATTGAATATTGAGGACTGAGGACTGAGGGTTGTGGATTGAGGACGAAGACTGAGGGTTGAATATTGATGTTTGAGGTCTGAGGATTAAGGATTGAGGATTGAGAATTGAGGATTGAGGATTGAGGATTGGAAATTGAGGATTGGGTATTTAGGATTGAAGAATGAGGATTGAGGATTGAGGTTTGAGGATTGAGGATTGAAGATTGAGTATTGATGATTGAATATTGAGGATTGATGATTGAGGTTTGAGGATTGAGGACGAGGACTGACGGTTGAGGACTGAGGTTTGAGGATTAAGGATTGGGGATTGAGGACTGAGGATTGAGGATTGAGGATTGAGCATTGAGGATTGAAGATTGATGACTGGGGATTGAGGATTGAAGATTGAGGATTAACGATTGAAGGTTGGGGATTGAGGACCTAGGATCGGAGATTGATTATTGAGGATTGAAGATTGAGGATTGAGGATTGAGGATTGAGAATTGAGAATTGAGGATGAGGACTGAGGGTTGAGGATTGAGGTTTGAGGAATGAGGATTGATGGTTGAGGATTGAGGATTGAGGATTGAGGATTGAGGATTGAGTATTGAAGATTGAGTATTGATGCCTGAGGCTTGAGGATTGAGGATTGAGTATTGAGGATTGAGGATTGAAGATTGAGTATTGGGGATTGAAGATTGAGGATTGAGGATTGAGGATTGAGGTTGGAGAATGAGGACTGACGGTTGAGGATTGAGGTTTGAGGATTGAAGATTGAGGTCTGAGGACTGAGGATTGAGGATTGAGGATTGAGCATTGAGGATTGAAGATTGAGTACTGGGGATTGGGGATTGAAGATTGAGGATTATGGATTGAAGATTGGGGATTGAGGATCAAGAATTGGAGATTGATTATTGAGGACTGAAGATTGAGGATTGAGAATTGAGGATTGAGAATTGAGAATTGAGTATGAGGACTGAGGGTTGAGGATTGAGGTTTGAGGAATGAGGATTGAGGGTTGAGGATAGAGGATTGAGGATTGCGGATTGAAGATTGAGTATTGATGATTGAATATTGAGGATTGAGGATTGAGGTTTGAGGATTGAGGATTGAGGAGTGAGGATTGAGGGTTGAGTATTGAAGATTGAGTATTGATGCCAGAGGATTGAGGATCGAGAATTGAGGATTGAGGATTGAGGATTGGAGATTGATTATTGAGGATTGAAGATTGAGCATTGAGGATTGAGGATTGAGAATTGAGAATTGAGTATGAGGACTGAGGGTTGAGGAATGAGGATTGAGGGTTGGGGAAAGAGGATTGAGGATTGAGGATTGAGGATTGAGGATTGAGGATTGAGGATTGAGGATTGAGGATTGAGGATTGAGGATTGAGGATTGAAGAAAGAGTATTGGGGATTGAAGATTGAGTATTGGGGATTGAGGATTGAGGATTGAGTATTGAGGATTGAGGATTCAGGGTTGAAAATTGAGGATTGAGGATTGAGGATTGAGGATTGAGGATTGAGGATTGAAGATTGAATATTGATGATTGAATATTGAGGACTGAGGACTGAGGGTTGTGGATTGAGGACGAGGACTGAGGGTTGAATATTGATGTTTGAGGTCTGAGGATTAAGGATTGAGGATTGAGAATTGAGGATTGAGGATTGAGGATTGGAAATTGAGGATTGGGTATTTAGGATTGAAGAATGAGGATTGAGGATTGAGGTTTGAGGATTGAGGATTGAAGATTGAGTATTGATGATTGAATATTGAGGATTGATGATTGAGGTTTGAGGATTGAGGACGAGGACTGACGGTTGAGGACTGAGGTTTGAGGATTAAGGATTGGGGATTGAGGACTGAGGATTGAGGATTGAGGATTGAGCATTGAGGATTGAAGATTGATGACTGGGGATTGAGGATTGAAGATTGAGGATTAACGATTGAAGGTTGGGGATTGAGGACCTAGGATCGGAGATTGATTATTGAGGATTGAAGATTGAGGATTGAGGATTGAGGATTGAGAATTGAGAATTGAGGATGAGGACTGAGGGTTGAGGATTGAGGTTTGAGGATTGAAGATTGAGGTCTGAGGACTGAGGATTGAGGATTGAGGATTGAGCATTGAGGATTGAAGATTGAGTACTGGGGATTGGGGATTGAAGATTGAGGATTATGGATTGAAGATTGGGGATTGAGGATCAAGAATTGGAGATTGATTATTGAGGACTGAAGATTGAGGATTGAGAATTGAGGATTGAGAATTGAGAATTGAGTATGAGGACTGAGGGTTGAGGATTGAGGTTTGAGGAATGAGGATTGAGGGTTGAGGATTGAGGATTAAGGATTGCGGATTGAAGATTGAGTATTGATGATTGAATATTGAGGATTGAGGATTGAGGTTTGAGGATTGAGGATTGAGGAGTGAGGATTGAGGGTTGAGTATTGAAGATTGAGTATTGATGCCTGAGGATTGAGGATCGAGAATTGAGGATTGAGGATTGAGGATTGGAGATTGATTATTGAGGATTGAAGATTGAGCATTGAGGATTGAGGATTGAGAATTGAGAATTGAGTATGAGGACTGAGGGTCGAGGAATGAGGATTGAGGGTTGGGGAAAGAGGATTGAGGATTGAGGATTGAGGATTGAGCATTGAAGATTGAGTATTGAGGATTGAAGATTGAGGGTTGAAGATTGAGTATTGATGATTGAATATTGAGGATTGAGGATTGAGGATTGAGGATTGAGGATTGAGGATTGAGGATTGAGGATTGAGGATTGAGGATTGAGCATTGAGGATTGAAGATTGAGTACTGGGGATTGGGGATTGAAGATTGAGGATTATGGATTGAAGATTGGGGATTGAGGATCAAGAATTGGAGATTGATTATTGAGGTCTGAAGATTGAGGATTGAGAATTGAGGATTGAGAATTGAGAATTGAGTATGAGGACTGAGGTTTGAGGAATGAGGATTGAGGGTTGGGGAAAGAGGATTGAGGATTGAGGATTGAGGATTGAGCATTGAAGATTGAGTATTGATGCCTGAGGATTGAGGATTGAGGATTGAGGATTGAGGATTGAGGATTGAGGATTGAAGATTGAGTATTGAGTATTGAAGGTTGAGGATTGTGGATTGAGGATTAAGGACTGAGGATTGAATATTGTAGATTGAGTATTGATGCCTGAGGATTGAGGATTGAGGATTGAGGATTGAGGATTGAGGATTGAGGATTGAAGATTGAGTATTGAGGATTGAAGATTGAGGGTTGAAGATTGAGTATTGATGATTGAATATTGAGGATTGAGGATTGAGGATCGAGGATTGAAGATTGAGAATTGAGGATTGAAGATTGAGGATTGAGGATTGAGGATTGAGGATTGAGGATTGAGGATTGAAGATTCAGTATTGAGTATTGAAGCTTGAGGATTGTGGATTGAGGGTTAAGGATTGAGGATTGAATATTGTAGATTGAGTATTGATGCCTGAGGATTGAGGATTGAGGATTGAGGATTGAGGATTCAGGATTGAAGATTGAGTATTGAGGATTGAAGATTGAGGGTTGAAGATTGAGTATTGATGATTGAATATTGAGGAATGAGGATTGAGGATTGAGGATTGAGGATTGAGGATTGAAGATTGAAGATTGAGTATGGATGATTGAATATTGAGGATTGAGGATTGAGGTTTGATGAACGAGGATTGAGGATTGAGGATTGAGGTACTAAGGATTGACGATTGAGTATTGAAGATTGAGGATTGATGACTGAGGATTGACGACTGAGAATTGGGGATTGAGGATTGATGATTGAAGATTGAGTATTGAGGATTGAATATTGAGGATTGAGGATCGAGGATCGAAGATTGAGAATTGAGGATTGAAGATTGGGGATTGAGGATTGAGTATTGAGGATGGAGGATGGGGGCTGAGGGTTGAATATTGAGGATTGAGGATTGAGTATTGAGGATTGAAGATTGAGGGTTGAAGATTGAGTATTGATGATTGAAGATTGAGTATTGAGGATTGAATATTGAGGATTGAGGATTGAGGATTGAAGATTGAGTATTGAGGATTGAATATTGAGGATTGAGGATTGAGGATTGAGGATTGAGGATTGAGGATTGAAGATTGAGTATTGAGGATTGAAGATTGAGGGTTAAAGATTGAGTATTGATGATTGAATATTGAGGATTGAGGATTGAGGATTGAGGATTGAGGATTGAGGATTGAGGATTGAATATTGAGGATTGAGGATTGAGGTTTGAGGATTGAGGACGAGGACTGACGGTAGAGGATTTAGGTTTGAGGATTGAGGATTGAGGGATGAGGATTGAGGATGAGTGCTAAGGGTCGGGGATTGATGTTCGACGACTGAGGACTGAGGATTGAGGATTGAGAATTGAGGATAGATGTTTGAGGATTGAAGATTGAGGATTGAGTATTGAGGATTGAGGAATGAGGATTGAAGATTGAGCATTGAGGATTGAAGGTTGAGGATAGAGGATTGAGTACTGAGGATGGAGGATGAGGGCTGAGGGTTGAGGATTGAGGATTGAGAAATGAGGATTGAGGATTGAGGATTGAAATTGAGGATTGGGTATTGAGGATTGAAGAATGAGGATTGAGGAATTAGGATTGAGGATTGAGGATTGAGGATTGAAGATTGAGGATTGGGTATTGAGGATTGAAGAATGAGGATTGAGGATTGAGGATTGAGGATTGAGGATTGAAGATTGAGTGTTGAGGATTGAAAATTGAGGATTGAGGATTGACGATTGAGGATTGAGGATTGAAGATTGATTATTTATGATTGAATATTGAGGACTGAGGATTGAGGGTTGTGGATTGAGGACGAGGACTGAGGGTTGAATATTGATGTTTGAGGTCTGAGGATTAAGGCTTGAGGATTGAGAATTGAGAATTGAGGATTAAGGATTGAAGATTAAGGATTGGGTATTTAGGATTGAAGAATGAGGATTGAGGATTGAGGTTTGAGGATTGGGGATTGAAGATTGAGTATTGATGATTGAATATTGAGGATTGAGGATTGAGGATTGAGGATTGAGGATTGAAGATTGAGTATTGAGGATTGAAGACTGACGATCGAGGATTGAGGATTGAGGATTGAAGATTGAGTATTTATGATTAAAGATTGAGGATTGAGGTTTGAGGACTGAGGATTGAGGATTGAGGATTGAGGATTGAGTATTGAGGATTGAGGATTGAAGATTGAGTATTGGGGATTCAAGATTGAGAATTGAGGATTGAAGATTGAGGATTGAGGATTGAGGATTGAGCATTGAGGATTGAAGATTGAGGATTGGGGACTGAGTGTTGAGGGTTGAGTGATGAGAATTGATGTTTGTGGATAGAGATTTGCAGATTGCAGATTGAGTATTGAGTATTGAAAACTGTGAATTAGTGATATTCTATTGAGGATTGAGGATTGACAACTGATTGTTGAGGTCTGAGGTCTGAAAATTGAGGATTCAGGATTGAGGATACAGGATTGAGGTTTGAGGACTGAGGATTGAGGATTGAGGATTGAGGATTGAGGATTGAGGATTGAGGATTGAGGATTGAAGACAGAGGACTGAGGATTGAGGATGAGGGCTGAGCGTTGAGGACTGAGGCTTGAGGACTGAGAACTGAGGATCGAGGATTGAGAATTGAGGATTGAGGATTGAGGATTGAGGATTGAAGATTGAGGATGAGGGCTGAGGGTTGAGGATTGAGGTTTGAGGACTGAGGGCTGAGGATTGAGGATTGAGAATTGAGGATTGAAGATTGAGGATTGAGGATTGTGAATGAGGGCTCAGGGTTGAGGATAGAGGTTTGAGTATAGAATCCTGAGAATTCAGGATATTCCATTGAGTATTGAGAATTGAGGATTGATGGTTGAGTATTGAGGATTGAGGATTGAGGATTGAGGATTGAGGATTGAAAGTTGAGTATTCAGGATTGAGGATTGAGGACTGAGGACTGAGGTTTGAGGATTGAGGATTGAGAATTGAAGATTGAGGATTGAGGATTGAGGATTGAGGATTGAGGATTGAGGATTGAGGATTGAGGATTGAGGATTGAGGATTGAGGATTGAGGATTGAAGAAAGAGTATTGGGGATTGAAGATTGAGTATTGGGGATTGAGGATTGAGGATTGAGGATTGAAGATTGAGGATGAGGGCTGAGGGTTGAGGATTGAGGTTTGAGGACTGAGGGCTGAGGATTGAGGATTGAGAATTGATGATTGAGGATTGAGGATTGAGGATTGAGGATTGAGGATTGATGATTGAGTATTGAGGATTGAAGATTGAGGATTGAGGATTGAGTGTTGTGTACTGAGGACGAGGACTGAGGGTTGAGTATTGGTGTTTGAGGTATGAGGATTGAGGATTGAGTATTGAGAATTGAGGATTGAGGATTGAGGATTGAGGATTGAGGATTGAGGATTGAGGATTGACGATTGAGGATTGAGGATTGAGGATTGAGGATTGAGGATTGAGGATTGAAGAAAGAGTATTGGGGATTGAAGATTGAGTATTGGGGATTGAGGATTGAGGATTGAGGATTGAAGATTGAGGATGAGGGCTGAGGGTTGAGGATTGAGGTTTGAGGACTGAGGGCTGAGGATTGAGGATTGAGAATTGATGATTGAGGATTGAGGATTGAGGATTGAAGAATGAGGATTGAGGATTGAGGATTGAGGATTGAGGATTGAAGATTGAGTGTTGAGGATTGAAAATTCAGGATTGAGGATTGAGGACTGAGGACTGAGGATTGAGGATTGAGGATTGAGGATTGAGGATTGAGGATTGAGGATTGAGGATTGAGGATTGAGGATTGAAGAAAGAGTATTGGGGATTGAAGATTGAGTATTGGGGATTGAGGATTGAGGATTGAGGATTGAAGATTGAGGATGAGGGCTGAGGGTTGAGGATTGAGGTTTGAGGACTGAGGGCTGAGGATTGAGGACTGAGAATTGATGATTGAGGATTGAGGATTGAGGATTGAGGATTGAGGATTGAGGATTGAGGATTGAGTATTGAGGATTGAAGATTGAGGATTGGGTATCGCGGATTGAACATTGAGGATTGAGGATTGAGGATTAAGGATCGAGGATTGAGGACAGAAGATTGTATATTGATGATTGAAGATTGAGGATTGAGGATTGAGTGTTGTGTATTGAGGACGAGGACTGAGGGTTGAGTATTGGTGTTTGAGGTATGAGGATAGAGGATTGAGTATTGAGAATTGAGGATTGATGATTGAGGATTGAAGATTGAGGATTGAGGATTGAGGATTGACGCTTGAGGATTGAGGGTTGTGGATGGAGGATTGAAGAGAGAGGATTGAGTGTTGGGGATTGAGTGTTGAGAATTGATGTTTGAGGATTGAGGTTTGATTATTGAATATTGTGGATTGAGAATTGAACCATCAGAGTTCAGTATATTCTATTGAATATTGAGAATTGAGGATTGATGGTTGAGTATTGAGGATCGATGGTTGAGGGTTGGGGATTCAGGGTTGCGGATTGAGGACGAGGTCTGAGGGTTGAGTATTGATGTTTGAGGTCTGAGGATTGAGGATTGAGTATTGTAAATTGAGGATTGAGCATTGAGGATTGAAGATTGAGGATTGTGTATTGAGGATTGAGGATTGAGGATTGAGTATTGAAGATTGAGTATTGAGGATTGAAGATTGAGGGTTGACGATTGAGGATTGAGTATTGAGGATCGAAGATTGAGGATTGAGGATTGAGGATTGAGGATTGAGGATTGAGGATTGAGGATTGAGGATTGAGTATTGAGTATTGAGGATTGAAGATTGAGGATTGGGGACTGAGTGTTGAAGATTGAGGATTGAGGATTGAGTATTGAGGATTGAGGATTGAGGATTGAAGATTCAGTATTGAGGATTGAAGATTGAGAATTGAGGATTGAGGGTTGAGCATTGAGGACAGAGTGTTGTTGGCTGAGTGATGAGAATTGATGATTGCGGATAGAGGTTTGAAGATTGCAGATTGAGTATTGAGTATTGAAAACTGTGAATTGAGGATATTCTATTGAGGATTGAGGATACACAACTGATTGTTGATGACTGAGGGCTGAAGATTGAGGATTCAGGAATGAGGATTCAGAATTGAGGATTCAGAATTGAGGTTTGAGGTCTGAGGATTGAGGATTGGAGATTGAGTATTGAAGATTGAAGATTGAGGATTGAGGATTGAGGATTGAAGGTTGAGGATTGGGTATTGAGGATTGAAGAATGAGGATTGTGGATTGAGGATTGAGGATTGAGGATGGAGGACTGAAGATTGAGCATTGGGTATTGAGGATTGAAGAATGAGGATTGAGGATTGAGTATTGAGGATTGAGAATCGAAGATTGAGTATTGAGGATTGAAGATTGACGATTGAGGATTGAGGATTGAGGATTGAGGATTGAGGATTGAAGACTGAGGATTGAGGATTGAGGATGAGGGCTGAGTGTTGAGGATTGAGGTTTGAGGACTGAGGACTGAGGATCGAGGATTGAGAATTGAGGAATGAGGATTGAGGATTGAAGATTGAGGATTGGGTATAAAGAATTGAAGAATGAGGATTAAGGATTGAGAGTTGAGGATTGAGGATTGGAGATTGAGTATTGAGGATTGAAGACTGACGATTGAGGATTGAGGATTGAGGATTGAGGATTGAGGACTGAGGATTGAAGATTGAGTATTGAGGATTGGAGATTGAGGATTGAGGTTTGATGACTGAGGATTGAGGATTGAGGATTGAGGTTTGAGGATTGAGGATTGATGATTGCGGACTGAGGATTGAAGATTGAGGATTGGGTATCGCGGATTGAACATTGAGGATTGAGTATTGAGGATTGAGGATCGAGGATTGAGGACTGAAGATTGTATATAGATGATTGAATATTGAGGATTGAGGATTGAGTGTTGTGGATTGAGGACGAGGACTGAGGGTTGAGTATTGATGTTTGAGGTCTGAGGATTGAGGATTGAGTATTGCGAATAGAGGATTGAGGATTGAGGATTGAGGATTGAGGATTGAGGTTTGCGGATTGATGATTGAGGATTGAGGATTGAAGATTGAGGATTGGGTATCGCGGATTGAACATTAAGGATTGAGGATTGAGGATTGAGGATTGAGGATTGAGGATTGAGGACTGAAGATTGTATATTGATGATTGAAGATTGAGGATTGAGGATTGAGTGTTGAGGATTGAAGATTGAGGATGGAATATTGAGGATTGAAGACTGAGGATTGAGGATTGAGGATTGAGGATTGAGGATTGAGGATTGAAGACTGAGGATTGAGGATTGAGGATGAGGGCTGAGTGTTGAGGATTGAGGTTTGAGGACTGAGGACTGAGGATCGAGGATTGAGGATTGAGGATTGAGGATTGATGCTTGCGGACTGAGGATTGAAGATTGAGGATTGGGTATCGCGGATTGAACATTGAGGATTGAGTATTGAGGATTGAGGATCGAGGATTGAGGACTGAAGATTGTATATTGATGATTGAATATTGAGGATTGAGGATTGAGTGTTGTGGATTGAGGACGAGGACTGAGGGTTGAGTATTGATGTTTGAGGTCTGCGGATTGAGGATTGAGGATTGAGAATTGAGGATTGACGGTTGAGGATTGAAGATTGAGGATGGAGTATTGAGGATTGAAGACTGAGGATTGAGGATTGAGGATTGAGGATTGAGGATTGAGGATTGAAGACTGAGGATTGAGGATTGAAGATTGAGGGTTGACGATTGAGGATTGAGTATTGAGGATCGAAGATTGAGGATTGAGGATTGAGGATTGAGGATTGAAGATTGAGCATTCAGGATTGAGGATTGAGGATTGAGGATTGAGGATTGAGTATTGAGTATTGAGGATTGAAGATTGAGGATTGGGGACTGAGTGTTGAAGATTGAGGATTGAGGATTGAGTATTGAGGATTGAGGATTGAGGATTGAAGATTCAGTATTGAGGATTGAAGATTGAGAATTGAGGATTGAGGATTGAGCATTGAGGACAGAGTGTTGAGGGCTGAGTGATGAGAATTGATGATTGTGGATAGAGGTTTGAAGATTGCAGATTGAGTATTGAGTATTGAAAACTGTGAATTGAGGATATTCTATTGAGGATTGAGGATACACAACTGATTGTTGATGACTGAGGGCTGAAGATTGAGGATTCAGGAATGAGGATACAGAATTGAGGTTTGAGGTCTGAGGATTGAGGATTGGAGATTGAGTATTGAAGATTGAAGATTGAGGATTGAGAATTGATGATTGAGGATTGAGGATTGAGGATTGAGGATTGAGGATTGATGATTGAGTATTGAGGATTGAAGATTGAGGATTGAGGATTGAGTGTTGTGTACTGAGGACGAGGACTGAGGGTTGAGTATTGGTGTTTGAGGTATGAGGATTGAGGATTGAGTATTGAGAATTGAGGATTGAGGATTGAGGATTGAGGATTGAGGATTGAGGATTGAGGATTGACGATTGAGGATTGAGGATTGAGGATTGAGGATTGAGGATTGAGGATTGAAGAAAGAGTATTGGGGATTGAAGATTGAGTATTGGGGATTGAGGATTGAGGGTTGAGGATTGAAGATTGAGGATGAGGGCTGAGGGTTGAGGATTGAGGTTTGAGGACTGAGGGCTGAGGATTGAGGATTGAGAATTGATGATTGAGGATTGAGGATTGAGGATTGAAGAATGAGGATTGAGGATTGAGGATTGAGGATTGAGGATTGAAGATTGAGTGTTGAGGATTGAAAATTCAGGATTGAGGATTGAGGACTGAGGACTGAGGATTGAGGATTGAGGATTGAGGATTGAGGATTGAGGATTGAGGATTGAGGATTGAGGATTGAGGATTGAAGAAAGAGTATTGGGGATTGAAGATTGAGTATTGGGGATTGAGGATTGAGGATTGAGGATTGAAGATTGAGGATGAGGGCTGAGGGTTGAGGATTGAGGTTTGAGGACTGAGGGCTGAGGATTGAGGACTGAGAATTGATGATTGAGGATTGAGGATTGAGGATTGAGGATTGAGGATTGAGGATTGATGATTGAGTATTGAGGATTGAAGATTGAGGATTGGGTATCGCGGATTGAACATTGAGGATTGAGGATTGAGGATTAAGGATCGAGGATTGAGGACTGAAGATTGTATATTGATGATTGAAGATTGAGGATTGAGGATTGAGTGTTGTGTATTGAGGACGAGGACTGAGGGTTGAGTATTGGTGTTTGAGGTATGAGGATAGAGGATTGAGTATTGAGAATTGAGGATTGAGGATTGAGGATTGAAGATTGAGGATTGAGGATTGAGGATTGACGCTTGAGGATTGAGGGTTGTGGATGGAGGATTGAAGAGAGAGGATTGAGTGTTGGGGATTGAGTGTTGAGAATTGATGTTTGAGGATTGAGGTTTGATTATTGAATATTGTGGATTGAGAATTGAACCATCAGAGTTCAGTATATTCTATTGAATATTGAGAATTGAGGATTGATGGTTGAGTATTGAGGATCGATGGTTGAGGGTTGGGGATTCAGGGTTGCGGATTGAGGACGAGGTCTGAGGGTTGAGTATTGATGTTTGAGGTCTGAGGATTGAGGATTGAGTATTGTAAATTGAGGATTGAGCATTGAGGATTGAAGATTGAGGATTGTGTATTGAGGATTGAGGATTGAGGATTGAGTATTGAAGATTGAGTATTGAGGATTGAAGATTGAGGGTTGACGATTGAGGATTGAGTATTGAGGATCGAAGATTGAGGATTGAGGATTGAGGATTGAGGATTGAGGATTGAGGATTGAGGATTGAGGATTGAGTATTGAGTATTGAGGATTGAAGATTGAGGATTGGGGACTGAGTGTTGAAGATTGAGGATTGAGGATTGAGTATTGAGGATTGAGGATTGAGGATTGAAGATTCAGTATTGAGGATTGAAGATTGAGAATTGAGGATTGAGGGTTGAGCATTGAGGACAGAGTGTTGAGGGCTGAGTGATGAGAATTGATGATTGTGGATAGAGGTTTGAAGATTGCAGATTGAGTATTGAGTATTGAAAACTGTGAATTGAGGATATTCTATTGAGGATTGAGGATACACAACTGATTGTTGATGACTGAGGGCTGAAGATTGAGGATTCAGGAATGAGGATTCAGAATTGAGGATTCAGAATTGAGGTTTGAGGTCTGAGGATTGAGGATTGGAGATTGAGTATTGAAGATTGAAGATTGAGGATTGAGGATTGAGGATTGAGGATGAGGGCTGAGTGTTGAGGATTGAGGTTTGAGGACTGAGGACTGAGGATCGAGGATTGAGAATTGAGGAATGAGGATTGAGGATTGAAGATTGAGGATTGGGTATAAAGAATTGAAGAATGAGGATTAAGGATTGAGAGTTGAGGATTGAGGATTGGAGATTGAGTATTGAGGATTGAAGACTGACGATTGAGGATTGAGGATTGAGGATTGAGGATTGAGGACTGAGGATTGAAGATTGAGTATTGAGGATTGGAGATTGAGGATTGAGGTTTGATGACTGAGGATTGAGGATTGAGGATTGAGGTTTGAGGATTGAGGATTGATGATTGCGGACTGAGGATTGAAGATTGAGGATTGGGTATCGCGGATTGAACATTGAGGATTGAGTATTGAGGATTGAGGATCGAGGATTGAGGACTGAAGATTGTATATAGATGATTGAATATTGAGGATTGAGGATTGAGTGTTGTGGATTGAGGACGAGGACTGAGGGTTGAGTATTGATGTTTGAGGTCTGAGGATTGAGGATTGAGTATTGCGAATAGAGGATTGAGGATTGAGGATTGAGGATTGAGGATTGAGGTTTGCGGATTGATGATTGAGGATTGAGGATTGAAGATTGAGGATTGGGTATCGCGGATTGAACATTAAGGATTGAGGATTGAGGATTGAGGATTGAGGATTGAGGATTGAGGACTGAAGATTGTATATTGATGATTGAAGATTGAGGATTGAGGATTGAGTGTTGAGGATTGAAGATTGAGGATGGAATATTGAGGATTGAAGACTGAGGATTGAGGATTGAGGATTGAGGATTGAGGATTGAGGATTGAAGACTGAGGATTGAGGATTGAGGATGAGGGCTGAGTGTTGAGGATTGAGGTTTGAGGACTGAGGACTGAGGATCGAGGATTGAGGATTGAGGATTGAGGATTGATGCTTGCGGACTGAGGATTGAAGATTGAGGATTGGGTATCGCGGATTGAACATTGAGGATTGAGTATTGAGGATTGAGGATCGAGGATTGAGGACTGAAGATTGTATATTGATGATTGAATATTGAGGATTGAGGATTGAGTGTTGTGGATTGAGGACGAGGACTGAGGGTTGAGTATTGATGTTTGAGGTCTGCGGATTGAGGATTGAGGATTGAGAATTGAGGATTGACGGTTGAGGATTGAAGATTGAGGATGGAGTATTGAGGATTGAAGACTGAGGATTGAGGATTGAGGATTGAGGATTGAGGATTGAGGATTGAAGACTGAGGATTGAGGATTGAAGATTGAGGGTTGACGATTGAGGATTGAGTATTGAGGATCGAAGATTGAGGATTGAGGATTGAGGATTGAGGATTGAAGATTGAGCATTCAGGATTGAGGATTGAGGATTGAGGATTGAGGATTGAGTATTGAGTATTGAGGATTGAAGATTGAGGATTGGGGACTGAGTGTTGAAGATTGAGGATTGAGGATTGAGTATTGAGGATTGAGGATTGAGGATTGAAGATTCAGTATTGAGGATTGAAGATTGAGAATTGAGGATTGAGGATTGAGCATTGAGGACAGAGTGTTGAGGGCTGAGTGATGAGAATTGATGATTGTGGATAGAGGTTTGAAGATTGCAGATTGAGTATTGAGTATTGAAAACTGTGAATTGAGGATATTCTATTGAGGATTGAGGATACACAACTGATTGTTGATGACTGAGGGCTGAAGATTGAGGATTCAGGAATGAGGATACAGAATTGAGGTTTGAGGTCTGAGGATTGAGGATTGGAGATTGAGTATTGAAGATTGAAGATTGAGGATTGAGAATTGATGATTGAGGATTGAGGATTGAGGATTGAGGATTGAGGATTGATGATTGAGTATTGAGGATTGAAGATTGAGGATTGAGGATTGAGTGTTGTGTACTGAGGACGAGGACTGAGGGTTGAGTATTGGTGTTTGAGGTATGAGGATTGAGGATTGAGTATTGAGAATTGAGGATTGAGGATTGAGGATTGAGGATTGAGGATTGAGGATTGAGGATTGACGATTGAGGATTGAGGATTGAGGATTGAGGATTGAGGATTGAGGATTGAAGAAAGAGTATTGGGGATTGAAGATTGAGTATTGGGGATTGAGGATTGAGGGTTGAGGATTGAAGATTGAGGATGAGGGCTGAGGGTTGAGGATTGAGGTTTGAGGACTGAGGGCTGAGGATTGAGGATTGAGAATTGATGATTGAGGATTGAGGATTGAGGATTGAAGAATGAGGATTGAGGATTGAGGATTGAGGATTGAGGATTGAAGATTGAGTGTTGAGGATTGAAAATTCAGGATTGAGGATTGAGGACTGAGGACTGAGGATTGAGGATTGAGGATTGAGGATTGAGGATTGAGGATTGAGGATTGAGGATTGAGGATTGAGGATTGAAGAAAGAGTATTGGGGATTGAAGATTGAGTATTGGGGATTGAGGATTGAGGATTGAGGATTGAAGATTGAGGATGAGGGCTGAGGGTTGAGGATTGAGGTTTGAGGACTGAGGGCTGAGGATTGAGGACTGAGAATTGATGATTGAGGATTGAGGATTGAGGATTGAGGATTGAGGATTGAGGATTGATGATTGAGTATTGAGGATTGAAGATTGAGGATTGGGTATCGCGGATTGAACATTGAGGATTGAGGATTGAGGATTAAGGATCGAGGATTGAGGACTGAAGATTGTATATTGATGATTGAAGATTGAGGATTGAGGATTGAGTGTTGTGTATTGAGGACGAGGACTGAGGGTTGAGTATTGGTGTTTGAGGTATGAGGATAGAGGATTGAGTATTGAGAATTGAGGATTGAGGATTGAGGATTGAAGATTGAGGATTGAGGATTGAGGATTGACGCTTGAGGATTGAGGGTTGTGGATGGAGGATTGAAGAGAGAGGATTGAGTGTTGGGGATTGAGTGTTGAGAATTGATGTTTGAGGATTGAGGTTTGATTATTGAATATTGTGGATTGAGAATTGAACCATCAGAGTTCAGTATATTCTATTGAATATTGAGAATTGAGGATTGATGGTTGAGTATTGAGGATCGATGGTTGAGGGTTGGGGATTCAGGGTTGCGGATTGAGGACGAGGTCTGAGGGTTGAGTATTGATGTTTGAGGTCTGAGGATTGAGGATTGAGTATTGTAAATTGAGGATTGAGCATTGAGGATTGAAGATTGAGGATTGTGTATTGAGGATTGAGGATTGAGGATTGAGTATTGAAGATTGAGTATTGAGGATTGAAGATTGAGGGTTGACGATTGAGGATTGAGTATTGAGGATCGAAGATTGAGGATTGAGGATTGAGGATTGAGGATTGAGGATTGAGGATTGAGGATTGAGGATTGAGTATTGAGTATTGAGGATTGAAGATTGAGGATTGGGGACTGAGTGTTGAAGATTGAGGATTGAGGATTGAGTATTGAGGATTGAGGATTGAGGATTGAAGATTCAGTATTGAGGATTGAAGATTGAGAATTGAGGATTGAGGGTTGAGCATTGAGGACAGAGTGTTGAGGGCTGAGTGATGAGAATTGATGATTGTGGATAGAGGTTTGAAGATTGCAGATTGAGTATTGAGTATTGAAAACTGTGAATTGAGGATATTCTATTGAGGATTGAGGATACACAACTGATTGTTGATGACTGAGGGCTGAAGATTGAGGATTCAGGAATGAGGATTCAGAATTGAGGATTCAGAATTGAGGTTTGAGGTCTGAGGATTGAGGATTGGAGATTGAGTATTGAAGATTGAAGATTGAGGATTGAGGATTGAGGATTGAAGATTGAGGATTGGGTATTGAGGATTGAAGAATGAGGATTGTGGATTGAGGATTGAGGATTGAGGATGGAGGACTGAAGATTGAGGATTGGGTATTGAGGATTGAAGAATGAGGATTGAGGACTGAGTATTGAGGATTGAGAATCGAAGATTGAGTATTGAGGATTGAAGATTGACGATTGAGGATTGAGGATTGAGGATTGAGGATTGAGGATTGAAGACTGAGGATTGAGGATTGAGGATGAGGGCTGAGTGTTGAGGATTGAGGTTTGAGGACTGAGGACTGAGGATCGAGGATTGAGAATTGAGGAATGAGGATTGAGGATTGAAGATTGAGGATTGGGTATAAAGAATTGAAGAATGAGGATTAAGGATTGAGAGTTGAGGATTGAGGATTGAAGATTGAGTATTGAGGATTGAAGACTGACGATTGAGGATTGAGGATTGAGGATTGAGGATTGAGGACTGAGGATTGAAGATTGAGTATTGAGGATTGGAGATTGAGGATTGAGGTTTGATGACTGAGGATTGAGGATTGAGGATTGAGGATTGAGGATTGAGGATTGATGATTGCGGACTGAGGATTGAAGATTGAGGATTGGGTATCGCGGATTGAACATTGAGGATTGAGTATTGAGGATTGAGGATCGAGGATTGAGGACTGAAGATTGTATATTGATGATTGAATATTGAGGATTGAGGATTGAGTGTTGTGGATTGAGGACGAGGACTGAGGGTTGAGTATTGATGTTTGAGGTCTGAGGATTGAGGATTGAGTATTGCGAATAGAGGATTGAGGATTGAGGATTGAGGATTGAGGATTGAGGTTTGCGGATTGATGATTGAGGATTGAGGATTGAAGATTGAGGATTGGGTATCGCGGATTGAACATTAAGGATTGAGGATTGAGGATTGAGGATTGAGGATTGAGGATTGAGGACTGAAGATTGTATATTGATGATTGAAGATTGAGGATTGAGGATTGAGTGTTGAGGATTGAAGATTGAGGATGGAATATTGAGGATTGAAGACTGAGGATTGAGGATTGAGGATTGAGGATTGAGGATTGAGGATTGAAGACTGAGGATTGAGGATTGAGGATGAGGGCTGAGTGTTGAGGATTGAGGTTTGAGGACTGAGGACTGAGGATCGAGGATTGAGGATTGAGGATTGAGGATTGATGATTGCGGACTGAGGATTGGAGATTGAGGATTGGGTATCGCGGATTGAACATTGAGGATTGAGTATTGAGGATTGAGGATCGAGGATTGAGGACTGAAGATTGTATATTGATGATTGAATATTGAGGATTGAGGATTGAGTGTTGTGGATTGAGGACGAGGTCTGAGGGTTGAGTATTGATGTTTGAGGTCTGCGGATTGAGGATTGAGGATTGAGAATTGAGGATTGAGGGTTGAGGATTGAAGATTGAGGATGGAGTATTGAGGATTGAAGACTGAGGATTGAGGATTGAGGATTGAGGATTGAGGATTGAGGATTGAAGACTGAGGATTGAGGATTGAAGATTGAGGGTTGACGATTGAGGATTGAGTATTGAGGATCGAAGATTGAGGATTGAGGATTGAGGATTGAGGATTGAAGATTGAGCATTCAGGATTGAGGATTGAGGATTGAGGATTGAGGATTGAGTATTGAGTATTGAGGATTGAAGATTGAGGATTGGGGACTGAGTGTTGAAGATTGAGGATTGAGGATTGAGTATTGAGGATTGAGGATTGAGGATTGAAGATTCAGTATTGAGGATTGAAGATTGAGAATTGAGGATTGAGGATTGAGCATTGAGGACAGAGTGTTGAGGGCTGAGTGATGAGAATTGATGATTGTGGATAGAGGTTTGAAGATTGCAGATTGAGTATTGAGTATTGAAAACTGTGAATTGAGGATATTCTATTGAGGATTGAGGATACACAACTGATTGTTGATGACTGAGGGCTGAAGATTGAGGATTCAGGAATGAGGATTCAGAATTGAGGTTTGAGGTCTGAGGATTGAGGATTGGAGATTGAGTATTGAAGATTGAAGATTGAGGATTGAGGATTGAGGATTGAAGATTGAGGATTGGGTATTGAGGATTGAAGAATGAGGATTGTGGATTGAGGATTGAGGATTGAGGATGGAGGATTGAAGATTGAGGATTGGGTATTGAGGATTGAAGAATGAGGATTGAGGAATGAGGATTGAGGATTGATGATTGCGGACTGAGGATTGAAGATTGAGGATTGGGTATTGAGGATTGAAGAATGAGGATTGAGGATTGAAGACTGAGGATTGAGGATTGAAGATTGAGGGTTGACGATTGAGGATTGAGTATTGAGGATCGAAGATTGAGGATTGAGGATTGAGGATTGAGGATTGAAGATTGAGCATTCAGGATTGAGGATTGAGGATTGAGGATTGAGGATTGAGGATTGAGGATTGAGTATTGAAGATTGAGTATTGATACCTGAGGATTGAGGATTGAGGATTGAGGATTGAGGATTGAGGATTGAAGATTGAGTATTGGGGATTGAAGATTGAGGATTGAGGATTGAGGATTGAGGATGGAGAGTGAGGACTGACGGTTGAGGATTGAGGTTTGAGGATTGAAGATTGAGGACTGAGGACTGAGGATTGAGGATTGAGGATTGAGCATTGAGGATTGAAGATTGAGTACTGGGGATTCGGGATTGCAGATTGAGGATTAAGGATTGAAGATTGAGTATTGAGGATTGAAGATAGAGGATTGAGTATTGAGGATTGAGGATTCAGGGTTGAAAATTGAGGATTGAGGATTGAGGATTGAAGATTGAATATTGATGATTGAATATTGAGGACTGAGGATTGAGGGTTCTGGATTGAGGACGAGGACTGAGGGTTGAATATTGATGTTTGAGGTCTGAGGATTAAGGATTGAGGATTGAGAATTGAGGATTGAGGATTGAGGATTGGAAATTGGGGATTGGGTATTTAGGATTGAAGAATGAGGATTGAGGATTGAGGTTTGAGGATTGAGGATTGAAGATTGAGTATTGATGATTGAATATTGAGGATTGACGATTGAGGTTTGAGGATTGAGGACGAGGACTGACGGTTGAGGATTGAGGTTAGAGTATTGAGGATTGGGGATTGAGGACTGAGGGTTGAGGATTGAGGATTGAGGATTGAGCATTGAGGATTGAAGATTGATGACTGGGGATTGAGGATTGAATATTGAGGATTAACGATTGAAGATTGGGGATTGAGGATCTAGGATCGGAGATTGATTATTGAGGATTGAAGATTGAGGATTGACGATTGAGGATTGAGGATTGAGTATTGAGGATTGAGGATTGAGGATTGGAGATTGAGTATCGAAGATTGAAGATTGAGGATTGAGGATTGAGGATTGAAGATTGAGGATTGGGTATTGAGGATTGAAGATTGAGGATTGAGGATTGAGGATTGAAGATTGAGTATTGGGGATTGAAGATTGAGGATTGAGGATTGAGGATTGAGGATGGAGAATGAGGACTGACGGTTGAGGATTGAGGATTGAAGATTGAGGATTGAGTATTGAGGATTGAGGAATGAGGATTGAAGATTGAGTATTGAGGATTGAAGATTGAGGATAGAGGATTGAGTACTGAGGATGGAGGATGAGGGCTGAGGGTTGAGGATTGAGGATTGAGGATTGAAATTGAGGATTGGGTATTGAGGATTGAAGAATGAGGATTGAGGAATTAGGATTGAGGATTGAGGATTGAGGATTGAAGATTGAGGATTGGGTATTGAGGATTGAAGAATGAGGATTGAGGATTGAGGATTGAGGATTGAGGATTGAAGATTGAGTGTTGAGGATTGAAAATTGAGGATTGAGGATTGACGATTGAGGATTGAGGATTGAAGATTGAGTATTGAGGATTGAAGATGGAGGATTGAGTATTGAGGATTGAGGATTCAGGGTTGAAGATTGAGGATTGAGGATTGGGGATTGGGGATTGAGGATTGAGGATTGAGGATTGAAGATTGATTATTTATGATTGAATATTGAGGACTGAGGATTGAGGGTTGTGGATTGAGGACGAGGACTGAGGGTTGAATATTGATGTTTGAGGTCTGAGGATTAAGGCTTGAGGATTGAGAATTGAGAATTGAGGATTAAGGATTGAAGATTAAGGATTGGGTATTTAGGATTGAAGAATGAGGATTGAGGATTGAGGTTTGAGTATTGGGGATTGAAGATTGAGTATTGATGATTGAATATTGAGGATTGAGGATTGAGGATTGAGGATTGAGGATTGAAGATTGAGTATTGAGGATTGAAGACTGACGATCGAGGATTGAGGATTGAGGATTGAAGATTGAGTATTTATGATTAAAGATTGAGGATTGAGGTTTGAGGACTGAGGATTGAGGATTGAGGATTGAGGATTGAGTATTGAGGATTGAGGATTGAAGATTGAGTATTGGGGATTCAAGATTGAGAATTGAGGATTGAAGATTGAGGATTGAGGATTGAGGATTGAGCATTGAGGATTGAAGATTGAGGATTGGGGACTGAGTGTTGAGGGTTGAGTGATGAGAATTGATGTTTGTGGATAGAGATTTGCAGATTGCAGATTGAGTATTGTGTATTGAAAACTGTGAATTAGTGATATTCTATTGAGGATTGAGGATTGACAACTGATTGTTGAGGTCTGAGGTCTGAAAATTGAGGATTCAGGATTGAGGATACAGGATTGAGGTTTGAGGACTGAGGATTGAGGATTGAGGATTGAGGATTGAGGATTGAGGATTGAGGATTGAGGATTGAAGACTGAGGACTGAGGATTGAGGATGAGGGCTGAGCGTTGAGGACTGAGGCTTGAGGACTGAGAACTGAGGATCGAGGATTGAGTATTGAGGATTGAAGATAGAGTATTGAGTATTGAGGATTGAGGATTCAGGGTTGAAAATTGAGGATTGAGGATTGAGGATTGAGGATTGAGGATTGAGGATTGAAGATTGAATATTGATGATTGAATATTGAGGACTGAGGATTGAGGGTTGTGGATTGAGGACGAGTACTGAGGGTTGAATATTGATGTTTGAGGTCTGAGGATTAAGGATTGAGGATTGAGAATTGAGGATTGAGGATTGAGGATTGGAAATTGAGGATTGGGTATTTAGGATTGAAGAATGAGGATTGAGGATTGAGGTTTGAGGATTGAGGATTGAAGATTGAAGATTGAGTATTGATTATTGAATATTGAGGATTGATGATTGAGGTTTGAGGATTGAGGACGAGGACTGACGGTTGAGGATTGAGGTTTGGGGATTACGGATTGGGGATTGAGGACTGAGAATTGAGGATTGAGGATTGAGCATTGAGGATTGAAGATTGATGACCGGGGATTGAGGATTGAAGATTGAGGATTAACGATTGAAGTTTGGGGATTGAGGACCTAGGATCGGAGATTGATTATTGAGGATTGAAGATTGAGGATTGAGGATTGAGGATTGAGAATTGAGAATTGAGGATGAGGACTGAGGGTTGAGGATTGAGGTTTGAGGGATGAGGATTGATGGTTGAGGATTGAGGATTGAGGATTGAGGATTGAGGATTGAGTATTGAAGATTGAGTATTGATGCCTGAGGCTTGAGGATTGAGGATTGAGTATTGAGGATTGAGGATTGAAGATTGAGTATTGGGGATTGAAGATTGAGGATTGAGGATTGAGGATTGAAGTTGGAGAATGAGGACTGACGGTTGAGGATTGAGGTTTGAGGATTGAAGATTGAGGTCTGAGGACTGAGGATTGAGGATTGAGGATTGAGCATTGAGGATTGAAGATTGAGTACTGGGGATTGGGGATTGAAGATTGAGGATTATGGATTGAAGGTTGGGGATTGAGGATCAAGAATTGGAGATTGATTATTGAGGACTGAAGATTGAGGATTGAGAATTGAGGATTGAGAATTGAGAATTGAGTATGAGGACTGAGGGTTGAGGATTGAGGTTTGAGGAATGAGGATTGAGGGTTGAGGATTGAGGATTGAGGATTGCGGATTGAAGATTGAGTATTGATGATTGAATATTGAGGATTGAGGATTGAGGTTTGAGGATTGAGGATTGAGGAGTGAGGATTGAGGGTTGAGTATTGAAGATTGAGTATTGATGCCTGAGGATTGAGGATCGAGAATTGAGGATTGAGGATTGAGGATTGGAGATTGATTATTGAGGATTGAAGATTGAGCATTGAGGATTGAGGATTGAGAATTGAGAATTGAGTATGAGGACTGAGGGTCGAGGAATGAGGATTGAGGGTTGGGGAAAGAGGATTGAGGATTGAGGATTGAGGATTGAGCATTGAAGATTGAGTATTGAGGATTGAAGATTGAGGGTTGAAGATTGAGTATTGATGATTGAATATTGAGGATTGAGGATTGAGGATTGAGGATTGAGGATTGAGGATTGAGGATTGAGGATTGAGGATTGAGGATTGAGGATTGAGCATTGAGGATTGAAGATTGAGTACTGGGGATTGGGGATTGAAGATTGAGGATTATGGATTGAAGATTCGGGATTGAGGATCAAGAATTGGAGATTGATTATTGAGGTCTGAAGATTGAGGATTGAGAATTGAGGATTGAGAATTGAGAATTGAGTATGAGGACTGAGGTTTGAGGAATGAGGATTGAGGGTTGGGGAAAGAGGATTGAGGATTGAGGATTGAGGATTGAGCATTGAAGATTGAGTATTGATGCCTGAGGATTGAGGATTGAGGATTGAGGATTGAGGATTGAGGATTGAGGATTGAAGATTGAGTATTGAGTATTGAAGGTTGAGGTTTGTGGATTGAGGATTAAGGACTGAGGATTGAATATTGTAGATTGAGTATTGATGCCTGAGGATTGAGGATTGAGGATTGAGGATTGAGGATTGAGGATTGAGGATTGAGGATTGAAGATTGAGAATTGAGGATTGAAGATTGAGGGTTGAAGATTGAGTATTGATGATTGAATATTGAGGATTGAGGATTGAGGATCGAGGATTGAAGATTAAGGATTGGGTATTTAGGATTGAAGAATGAGGATTGAGGATTGAGGTTTGAGGATTGGGGATTGAAGATTGAGTATTGATGATTGAATATTGAGGATTGAGGATTGAGGATTGAGGATTGAGGATTGAAGATTGAGTATTGAGGATTGAAGACTGACAATCGAGGATTGAGGATTGAGGATTGAAGATTGAGTATTTATGATTAAAGATTGAGGATTGAGGTTTGAGGACTGAGGATTGAGGATTGAGGATTGAGGATTGAGTATTGAGGATTGAGGATTGAAGATTGAGTATTGGGGATTCAAGATTGAGAATTGAGGATTGAAGATTGAGGATTGAGGATTGAGGATTGAGCATTGAGGATTGAAGATTGAGGATTGGGGACTGAGTGTTGAGGGTTGAGTGATGAGAATTGATGTTTGTGGATAGAGATTTGCAGATTGCAGATTGAGTATTGAGTATTGAAAACTGTGAATTAGTGATATTCTATTGAGGATTGAGGATTGACAACTGATTGTTGAGGTCTGAGGTCTGAAAATTGAGGATTCAGGATTGAGGATACAGGATTGAGGTTTGAGGACTGAGGATTGAGGATTGAGGATTGAGGATTGAGGATTGAGGATTGAGGATTGAGGATTGAAGACAGAGGACTGAGGATTGAGGACGAGGGCTGTGCGTTGAGGACTGAGGCTTGAGGACTGAGAACAGAGGATCGAGGATTGAGAATTGAGGATTGAGGATTGAGGATTGAGGATTGAAGATTGAGGATGAGGGCTGAGGGTTGAGGATTGAGGTTTGAGGACTGAGGGCTGAGGATTGAGGATTGAGAATTGAGGATTGAAGATTGAGGATTGAGGATTGTGAATGAGGGCTCAGGGTTGAGGATAGAGGTTTGAGTATAGAATCCTGAGAATTCAGGATATTCTATTGAGTATTGAGAATTGAGGATTGATGGTTGAGTATTGAGGATTGAGGATTGAGGATTGAGGATTGAGGATTGAAAGTTGAGTATTCAGGATTGAGGATTGAGGACTGAGGACTGAGGTTTGAGGATTGAGGATTGAGAATTGAAGATTGAGGATTGAGGATTGAGGATTGAGGATTGAGGATTGAGGATTGAGGATTGAGGATTGAGGATTGAGGATTGAGGATTGAGGATTGAAGAAAGAGTATTGGGGATTGAAGATTGAGTATTGGGGATTGAGGATTGAGGATTGAGGATTGAAGATTGAGGATGAGGGCTGAGGGTTGAGGATTGAGGTTTGAGGACTGAGGGCTGAGGATTGAGGATTGAGAATTGATGATTGAGGATTGAGGATTGAGGATTGAGGATTGAGGATTGATGATTGAGTATTGAGGATTGAAGATTGAGGATTGAGGATTGAGTGTTGTGTATTGAGGACGAGGACTGAGGGTTGAGTATTGGTGTTTGAGGTATGAGGATTGAGGATTGAGTATTGAGAATTGAGGATTGAGGATTGAGGATTGAGGATTGAGGATTGAGGATTGACGATTGAGGATTGAGGATTGAGGATTGAGGATTGAGGATTGAGGATTGAAGAAAGAGTATTGGGGATTGAAGATTGAGTATTGGGGATTGAGGATTGAGCATTGAGGACAGAGTGTTGAGGGCTGAGTGATGAGAATTGATGATTGTGGATAGAGGTTTGAAGATTGCAGATTGAGTATTGAGTATTGAAAACTGTGAATTGAGGATATTCTATTGAGGATTGAGGATACACAACTGATTGTTGATGACTGAGGGCTGAAGATTGAGGATTCAGGAATGAGGATTCAGAATTGAGGTTTGAGGTCTGAGGATTGAGGATTGGAGATTGAGTATTGAAGATTGAAGATTGAGGATTGAGGATTGAGGATTGAAGATTGAGGATTGGGTATTGAGGATTGAAGAATGAGGATTGTGGATTGAGGATTGAGGATTGAGGATGGAGGATTGAAGATTGAGGATTGGGTATTGAGGATTGAAGAATGAGGATTGAGGATTGAGGATTGAGGATTGATGATTGCGGACTGAGGATTGAAGATTGAGGATTGGGTATTGAGGATTGAAGAATGAGGATTGAGGATTGAAGACTGAGGATTGAGGATTGAAGATTGAGGCTTGACGATTGAGGATTGAGTATTGAGGATCGAAGATTGAGGATTGAGGATTCAAGATTGAGTATTGATGATTGAATATTGAGGATTGAGGATTGAGGATTGAGGATTGAGGATTGGGTATTGAGGATTGAGTAATGAGGATTGAGGATTGAGGTTTGAGTATTGGGGATTGCAGATTGAGTATTGGCGATTGAAGATTGAGGATTGAGGATTGAGGATTGAGGAATGAGGATCGAAGATTGAGTATTGAGGATTGAAGATTGAGGATAGAGGATTGAGTACTGAGGATGGAGGATGAGGGCTGAGGGTTGAAGATTGAGGATTGAGAAATGAGGATTGAGGATTGAGGATTGAAATTGAGGATTGGGTATTGAGGATTGAAGAATGAGGATTGAGGAATTAGGATTGAGGATTGAGGATTGAGGATTGAAGATTGAGGTTTGGGTATTGAGGATTGAAGAATGAGGATTGAGGATTGAGGATTGGGGATTGAGGATTGAAGATTAGTGTTGAGGATTGAAGATTGAGGATTGAGGATTGAGGATTGAGGATTGAGGATTGAAGATTTGGTATTGAGGATTGAAGATTGAGGATTGAGTATTGATGATTGAATATTGAGGATTGAGGATTGAGGTTTGAGGATTGAGGACGAGGACTGACGGTAGAGGATTTAGGTTTGAGGATTGAGGATTGAGGAACGAGGATTGAGGATGAGTGCTAAGGGTCGGGGATTGAGGTTCGACGACTGAGGACTGAGGATTGAGGATTGAGAATTGAGGATTGATGTTTGAGGATTGAATATTGAGGATAGAGGATTGAGTACTGAGGATGGAGGATGAGGGCTGAGGGTTGAAGATTGAGGATTGAGAAATGAGGATTGAGGATTGAGGATTGAAATTGAGGATTGGGTATTGAGGATTGAAGAATGAGGATTGAGGAATTAGGATTGAGGATTGAGGATTGAGGATTGAAGATTGAGGATTGGGTATTGAGGATTGAAGAATGAGGATTGAGGATTGAGGATTGGGGATTGAGGATTGAAGATTAGTGTTGAGGATTGAAGATTGAGGATTGAGGATTGAGGATTGAGGATTGAGGATTGATGATTGGGTATTGAGGATTGAAGAATGAGGATTGAGTATTGAGGATTGAGGATTCAGGGTTGAAAATTGAGGATTGAGGATCGAGGATTGAGGATTGAGGATTGAGGATTGAAGATTGAATATTGATGATTGAATATTGAGGACTGAGGATTGAGGGTTGTGGATTGAGGACGAGGGCTGAGGGTTGAATATTGATGTTTGAGGTCTGAGTATTAAGGATTGAGGATTGAGAATTGAGGATTGAGGATTGAGGATTGAAGATTGAGGATTGAGTATTGAGGATTGAGGATTCAGGGTTGAAGATTGAGGATTGAGGATTGAGGATTGAGGATTGAGGATTGAGGATTGAGGATTGAGGATGAAGACTGAGGGTTGAGGATTGAGGTTTGAGGAACGAGGATCGAGGATTGAGGATTGAGGATTGAAGATTGAGTATTGAGGATTGAAGATTGAGGATTGAGTATTGAGGATTCAGGGTTGAAGACTGAGGATTGAGGATTGAGGATTGAGGATTGAGGATTGAGGATTGAAGATTGAATATTTATGATTGAATATTGAGGACTGAGGATTGAGGGTTGTGGATTGAGGACGAGGACTGAGGGTTGAATATTGATGTTTGAGGTCTGAGGATTAAGGATTGAGGATTCAGAATTGAGGATTGAGGATTGAGGATTGAAGATTAAGGATTGGGTATTTAGGATTGAAGAATGTGGATTGAGGATTGAGGAATGAGGATTGGGGATTGAAGATTGAGTATTGATGATTGAATATTGAGGATTGAGGATTGAGGTTTGAGGATTGAGGATGAAGACTGAGGGTTGAGGATTGAGGTTTGAGGAACGATGATTGAGGATTGAGGATTGAGGACTAAGGATTGACGATTGAGTATTGAAGATTGAGGATTGATGACTGAGGATTGACGACTGAGAATTGAGGATTGAGGATTGATGATTGAAGATTGAGTATTGAGGATTGAATATTGCGGATTGAGGATTGAGGATTGAGGATTGAGGATTGAGGATTGAGGATTGAGGATTGAGGATTGAAGATTGAGTATTGAGTATTGAAGGTTGAGGATTGTGGATTGAGGATTAAGGATTGTGGATTGAATATTGTAGATTGAGTATTGATGCCTGAGGATTGAGGATTGAGGATTGTGGATTGAATATTGTAGATTGAGTATTGATGCCTGAGGATTGAGGATTGAGGATTGAGGATCGAGGATTGAGGATTGAAGGTTGAGTATTGAGGATTGAAGATTGAGTATTCAAGATTGAGTATTGATGATTGAATATTGAGGATTGAGGATTGAGGATTGAGGATTGAGGATTGGGTATTGAGGATTGAGTAATGAGGATTGAGGATTGAGGTTTGAGTATTGGGGATTGCAGATTGAGTATTGGCGATTGAAGATTGAGGATTGAGGATTGAGGATTGAGGAATGAGAATCGAAGATTGAGTATTGAGGATTGAAGATTGAGGATAGAGGATTGAGTACTGAGGATGGAGGATGAGGGCTGAGGGTTGAAGATTGAGGATTGAGAAATGAGGATTGAGGATTGAGGATTGAAATTGAGGATTGGGTATTGAGGATTGAAGAATGAGGATTGAGGATTGAGGATTGGGGATTGAGGATTGAAGATTAGTGTTGAGGATTGAAGATTGAGGATTGAGGATTGAGGATTGAGGATTGAGGGTTGAAGATTGGGTATTGAGGATTGAAGATTGAGGATTGAGTATTGAGGATTGAGGATTGAGGGTTGAAAATTGAGGATTGAGGATCGAGGATTGAGGAATGAGGATTGAGGATTGAAGATTGAATATTGATGATTGAATATTGAGGACTGAGGATTGAGGATTGAGCATTGAGGATTGAAGATTGATGACTGGGGATTGAGGATTGAATATTGAGGATTAACGATTGAAGATTGGGGATTGAGGATCTAGGATCGGAGATTGATTATTGAGGATTGAAGATTGAGGATTGACGATTGAGGATTGAGGATTGAGAATTGAGGATGAGGACTGAGGGTTGAGGATTGAGGTTTGAGGAATGAGGATTGATGGTTGAGGATTGAGGATTGAGGATTGAGGATTGAGGATTGAGGATTGAGTATTGAAGATTGAGTATTGATACCTGAGGATTGAGGATTGAGGATTGAGGATTGAGGATTGAGGATTGAAGATTGAGTATTGGGGATTGAAGATTGAGGATTGAGGATTGAGGATTGAGGATGGAGAATGAGGACTGACGGTTGAGGATTGAGGTTTGAGGATTGAAGATTGAGGACTGAGGACTGAGGATTGAGGATTGAGGATTGAGCATTGAGGATTGAAGATTGAGTACTGGGGATTCGGGATTGCAGATTAAGGATTAAGGATTGAAGATTGAGTATTGAGGATTGAAGATAGAGGATTGAGTATTGAGGATTGAGGATTCAGGGTTGAAAATTGAGGATTGAGGATTGAGGATTGAAGATTGAATATTGATGATTGAATATTGAGGACTGAGGATTGAGGGTTGTGGATTGAGGACGAGGACTGAGGGTTGAATATTGATGTTTGAGGTCTGAGGATTAAGGATTGAGGATTGAGAATTGAGGATTGAGGATTGAGGATTGGAAATTGAGGATTGGGTATTTAGGATTGAAGAATGACGATTGAGGATTGAGGTTTGAGGATTGAGGATTGAAGATTGAGTATTGATGATTGAATATTGAGGATTGATGATTGAGGTTTGAGGATTGAGGTCGAGGACTGACGGTTGAGGATTGAGGTTAGAGTATTGAGGATTGGGGATTGAGGACTGAGGATTGAGGATTGAGGATTGAGGATTGAGCATTGAGGATTGAAGATTGATGACTGGGGATTTAGGATTGAATATTGAGGATTAACGATTGAAGATTGGGGATTGAGGATCTAGGATCGGAGATTGATTATTGAGGATTGAAGATTGAGGATTGACGATTGAGGATTGAGGATTGAGAATTGAGGATGAGGACTGAAGGTTGAGGATTGAGGTTTGAGGAATGAGGATTGATGGTTGAGGATTGAGGATTGAGGATTGAGGATTGAGGATTGAGGATTGAGGATTGAGTATTGAAGATTGAGTATTGATACCTGAGGATTGAGGATTGAGGATTGAGGATTGAGGATTGAGGATTGAAGATCGAGTATTGGGGATTGAAGGTTGAGGATTGAGGATTGAGGATTGAGGATGGAGAATGAGGACTGACGGTTGAGGATTGAGGTTTGAGGATTGAAGGTTGAGGACTGAGGACTGAGGATTGAGGATTGAGGATTGAGCATTGAGGATTGAAGATTGAGTACTGGGGATTCGGGATTGCAGATTGAGGATTAAGGATTGAAGATTGAGTATTGAGGATTGAAGATAGAGGATTGAGTATTGAGGATTGAGGATTCAGGGTTGAAAATTGAGGATTGAGGATTGAGGATTGAGGATTGAGGATTGAGGATTGAAGATTGAATATTGATGATTGAATATTGAGGACTGAGGATTGAGGGTTGTGGATTGAGGACGAGGACTGAGGGTTGAATATTGATGTTTGAGGTCTGAGGATTAAGGATTGAGGATTGAGAATTGAGGATTGAGGATTGAGGATTGGAAATTGAGGATTGGGTATTTAGGATTGAAGAATGAGGATTGAGGATTGAGGTTTGAGGATTGAGGATTGAAGATTGAGTATTGATTATTGAATATTGAGGATTGATGATGGAGGTTTGAGGATTGAGGACGAGGACTGACGGTTGAGGATTGAGGTTTGGGGATTAAGGATTGGGGATTGAGGACTGAGGATTGAGGATTGAGGATTGAGCATTGAGGATTGAAGATTGATGACTGGGGAGTGAGGATTGAACATTGAGGATTAACGATTGAAGGTTGGGGATTGAGGACCTAGGATCGGAGATTGATTATTGAGGATTGAAGATTGAGGATTAAGGATTGAGGATTGAGAATTGAGAATTGAGGATGAGGACTGAGGGTTGAGGATTGAGGTTTGAGGAATGAGGATTGATGGTTGAGGATTGAGGATTGAGGATTGAGGATTGAGGATTGAGTATTGAAGATTGAGTATTGATGCCTGAGGCTTGAGGATTGAGGATTGAGTATTGAGGATTGAGGATTGAAGATTGAGTATTGGGGATTGAAGATTGAGGATTGAGGATTGAGGATTGAGGTTGGAGAATGAGGACTGACGGTTGAGGATTGAGGTTTGACGATTGAAGATTGAGGTCTGAGGACTGAGGATTGAGGATTGAGGATTGAGCATTGAGGATTGAAGATTGAGTACTGGGGATTGGGGATTGAGGATTGAGGATTATGGATTGAAGATTGGGGATTGAGGATCAAGAATTGGAGATTGATTATTGAGGACTGAAGATTGAGGATTGAGAATTGAGGATTGAGAATTGAGAATTGAGTATGAGGACTGAGGGTTGAGGATTGAGGTTTGAGGAATGAGGATTGAGGGTTGAGGATTGAGGATTGAGGATTGCGGATTGAAGATTGAGTATTGATGATTGAATATTGAGGATTGAGCATTGAGGTTTGAGGATTGAGGATTGAGGAGTGAGGATTGAGGGTTGAGTATTGAAGATTGAGTATTGATGCCTGAGGATTGAGGATCGAGAATTGAGGATTGAGGATTGAGGATTGGAGATTGATTATTGAGGATTGAAGATTGAGCATTGAGGATTGAGGATTGAGAATTGAGAATTGAGTATGAGGACTGAGGGTTGAGGAATGAGGATTGAGGGTTGGGGAAAGAGGATTGAGGCTTGAGGATTGAGGATTGAGCATTGAAGATTGAGTATTGTGGATTGAAGATTGAGGGTTGAAGATTGAGTATTGATGATTGAATATTGAGGATTGAGGATTGAGGATTGAGGATTGAGGATTGAGGATTGAGGATTGAGGATTGAGGATTGAGGATTGAGCATTGAGGATTGAAGATTGAGTACTGGGGATTGGGGATTGAAGATTGAGGATTATGGATTGAAGATTGGGGATTGAGGATCAAGAATTGGAGATTGATTATTGAGGACTGAAGATTGAGGATTGAGAATTGAGGATTGAGAATTGAGAATTGAGTATGAGGACTGAGGTTTGAGGAATGAGGATTGAGGGTTGGGGAAAGAGGATTGAGGATTGAGGATTGAGGATTGAGCATTGAAGATTGAGTATTGATGCCTGAGGATTGAGGATTGAGGATTGAGGATTGAGGATTGAGGATTGAGGATTGAAGATTGAGTATTGAGTATTGAAGGTTGAGGATTGTGGATTGAGGATTAAGGACTGAGGATTGAATATTGTAGATTGAGTATTGATGCCTGAGGATTGAGGATTGAGGATTGAGGATTGAGGATTGAGGATTGAGGATTGAAGATTGAGTATTGAGGATTGAAGATTGAGGGTTGAAGATTGAGTATTGATGATTGAATATTGAGGATTGAGGATTGAGGATCGAGGATTGAAGATTGAGAATTGAGGATTGAAGATTGAGGATTGAGGATTGAGGATTGAGGATTGAGGATTGAGGATTGAAGATTCAGTATTGAGTATTGAAGCTTGAGGATTGTGGATTGAGTGTTAAGGATTGAGGATTGAATATTGTAGATTGAGTATTGATGCCTGAGGATTGAGGATTGAGGATTGAGGATTGAGGATTCAGGATTGAAGATTGAGTATTGAGGATTGAAGATTGAGGGTTGAAGATTGAGTATTGATGATTGAATATTGAGGAATGAGGATTGAGGATTGAGGAAAGAGGATTGAGGATTGAAGATTGAAGATTGAGTATGGATGATTGAATATTGAGGATTGAGGATTGAGGTTTGATGAACGAGGATTGAGGATTGAGGATTGAGGACTAAGGATTGACGATTGAGTATTGAAGATTGAGGATTGATGACTGAGGATTGACGACTGAGAATTGGGGATTGAGGATTGATGATTGAAGATTGAGTATTGAGGATTGAATATTGAGGATTGAGGATCGAGGATCGAAGATTGAGAATTGAGGATTGAAGATTGGGGATTGAGGATTGAGTATTGAGGATGGAGGATGGGGGCTGAGGGTTGAGGAATGAGGATTGAGGGTTGGGGAAAGAGGATTGAGGCTTGAGGATTGAGGATTGAGCATTGAAGATTGAGTATTGTGGATTGAAGATTGAGGGTTGAAGATTGAGTATTGATGATTGAATATTGAGGATTGAGGATTGAGGATTGAGGATTGAGGATTGAGGATTGAGGATTGAGGATTGAGGATTGAGGATTGAGCATTGAGGATTGAAGATTGAGTACTGGGGATTGGGGATTGAAGATTGAGGATTATGGATTGAAGATTGGGGATTGAGGATCAAGAATTGGAGATTGATTATTGAGGACTGAAGATTGAGGATTGAGAATTGAGGATTGAGAATTGAGAATTGAGTATGAGGACTGAGGTTTGAGGAATGAGGATTGAGGGTTGGGGAAAGAGGATTGAGGATTGAGGATTGAGGATTGAGCATTGAAGATTGAGTATTGATGCCTGAGGATTGAGGATTGAGGATTGAGGATTGAGGATTGAGGATTGAGGATTGAAGATTGAGTATTGAGTATTGAAGGTTGAGGATTGTGGATTGAGGATTAAGGACTGAGGATTGAATATTGTAGATTGAGTATTGATGCCTGAGGATTGAGGATTGAGGATTGAGGATTGAGGATTGAGGATTGAGGATTGAAGATTGAGTATTGAGGATTGAAGATTGAGGGTTGAAGATTGAGTATTGATGATTGAATATTGAGGATTGAGGATTGAGGATCGAGGATTGAAGATTGAGAATTGAGGATTGAAGATTGAGGATTGAGGATTGAGGATTGAGGATTGAGGATTGAGGATTGAAGATTCAGTATTGAGTATTGAAGCTTGAGGATTGTGGATTGAGTGTTAAGGATTGAGGATTGAATATTGTAGATTGAGTATTGATGCCTGAGGATTGAGGATTGAGGATTGAGGATTGAGGATTCAGGATTGAAGATTGAGTATTGAGGATTGAAGATTGAGGGTTGAAGATTGAGTATTGATGATTGAATATTGAGGAATGAGGATTGAGGATTGAGGAAAGAGGATTGAGGATTGAAGATTGAAGATTGAGTATGGATGATTGAATATTGAGGATTGAGGATTGAGGTTTGATGAACGAGGATTGAGGATTGAGGATTGAGGACTAAGGATTGACGATTGAGTATTGAAGATTGAGGATTGATGACTGAGGATTGACGACTGAGAATTGGGGATTGAGGATTGATGATTGAAGATTGAGTATTGAGGATTGAATATTGAGGATTGAGGATCGAGGATCGAAGATTGAGAATTGAGGATTGAAGATTGGGGATTGAGGATTGAGTATTGAGGATGGAGGATGGGGGCTGAGGGTTGAATATTGAGGATTGAGGATTGAGTATTGAGGATTGAAGATTGAGGGTTGAAGATTGAGTATTGATGATTGAAGATTGAGTATTGAGGATTGAATATTGAGGATTGAGGATTGAGGATTGAAGATTGAGTATTGAGGATTGAATATTGAGGATTGAGGATTGAGGATTGAGGATTGAGGATTGAGGATTGAAGATTGAGTATTGAGGATTGAAGATTGAGGGTTAAAGATTGAGTATTGATGATTGAATATTGAGGATTGAGGATTGAGGATTGAGGATTGAGGATTGAGGATTGAGGATTGAAGGTTGAGAATTGATGATTGAATATTGAGGATTGAGGATTGAGGTTTGAGGATTGAGGACGAGGACTGACGGTAGAGGATTTAGGTTTGAGGATTGAGGATTGAGGGATGAGGATTGAGGATGAGTGCTAAGGGTCGGGGATTGATGTTTGACGACTGAGGACTGAGGATTGAGGATTGAGAATTAAGGATAGATGTTTGAGGATTGAAGATTGAGGATTGAGTATTGAGGATTGAGGAATGAGGATTGAAGATTGAGTATTGAGGATTGAAGATTGAGGATAGAGGATTGAGTACTGAGGATGGAGGATGAGGGCTGAGGGTTGAGGATTGAGGATTGAGAAATGAGGATTGAGGATTGAGGATTGAAATTGAGGATTGGGTATTGAGGATTGAAGAATGAGGATTGAGGAATTAGGATTGAGGATTGAGGATTGAGGATTGAAGATTGAGGATTGGGTATTGAGGATTGAAGAATGAGGATTGAGGATTGAGGATTGAGGATTGAGGATTGAAGATTGAGTGTTGAGGATTGAAAATTGAGGATTGAGGATTGACGATTGAGGATTGAGGATTGAAGATTGAGTATTGAGGATTGAAGATGGAGGATTGAGTATTGAGGATTGAGGATTCAGGGTTGAAGATTGAGGATTGAGGATTGAGGATTGAGGATTGAAGATTGAGGATGAGGGCTGAGGGTTGAGGATTGAGGTTTGTGGACTGAGGGCTGAGGATTGAGGATTGAGAATTGAGGATTGAGGATTGAGGATTCAGGATTGTGAATGAGGGCTCAGGGTTGAGGATAGAGGTTTGAGTATAGAATCCTGAGAATTCAGGATATTCTATTGAGTATTGAGAATTGAGGATTGATGGTTGAGTATTGAGGATTGAGGATTGAGGATTGAGGATTGAGGATTGAGGATTGAGGATTGAGGATTGAAGGTTGAGTATTCAGGATTGAGGATTGAGGACTGAGGACTGAGGTTTGAGGATTGAGGATTGAGAATTGAAGATTGAGGATTGAGGATTGAGGATTGAGGATTGAGGATTGAGGATTGAGGATTGAGGATTGAGGATTGAGGATTGAGGATTGAGGATTGAAGAAAGAGTATTGGGGATTGAAGATTGAGTATTGGGGATTGAGGATTGAGGATTGAGTATTGAGGATTGAGGATTCAGCGTTGAAAATTGAGGATTGAGGATTGAGGATTGAGGATTGAGGATTGAGGATTGAAGATCGAATATTGATGATTGAATATTGAGGACTGAGGATTGAGGGTTGTGGATTGAGGACGAGGACTGAGGGTTGAATATTGATGTTTGAGGTCTGAGGATTAAGGATTGAGGATTGAGGATTGAGGATTGAGGATTGAGAATTGAGAATTGAAGATGAGGACTGAGGGTTGAGGATTGAGGTTTGAGGAATGAGGATTGATGGTTGAGGATTGAGGATTGAGGATTGAGGATTGAGGATTGAGTATTGAAGATTGAGTATTGATGCCTGAGGCTTGAGGATTGAGGATTGAGTATTGAGGATTGAGGATTGAAGATTGAGTATTGGGGATTGAAGATTGAGGATTGAGGATTGAGGATTGAGGTTGGAGAATGAGGACTGACGGTTGAGGATTGAGGTTTGAGGATTGAAGATTGAGGTCTGAGGACTGAGGATTGAGGATTGAGGATTGAGCATTGAGGATTGAAGATTGAGTACTGGGGATTGGGGATTGAAGATTGAGGATTATGGATTGAAGATTGGGGATTGAGGATCAAGAATTGGAGATTGATTATTGAGGACTGAAGATTGAGGATTGAGAATTGAGGATTGAGAATTGAGAATTGAGTATGAGGACTGAGGGTTGAGGATTGAGGTTTGAGGAATGAGGATTGAGGGTTGAGGATTGAGGATTGAGGATTGCGGATTGAAGATTGAGTATTGATGATTGAATATTTAGGATTGAGGATTGAGGTTTGAGGATTGAGGATTGAGGAGTGAGGATTGAGGGTTGAGTATTGAAGATTGAGTATTGATGCCTGAGGATTGAGGATCGAGAATTGAGGATTGAGGATTGGAGATTGATTATTGAGGATTGAAGATTGAGCATTGAGGATTGAGGATTGAGAATTGAGAATTGAGTATGAGGACTGAGGGTTGAGGGTTGAGGTTTGAGGAATGAGGATTGAGGGTTGGGGAAAGAGGATTGAGGATTGAGGATTGAGGATTGAGCATTGAAGATTGAGTATTGATGCCTGAGGATTGAGGATTGAGGATTGAGGATTGAGGATTGAGGATTGAGGATTGAAGATTGAGTATTGAGTATTGAAAGTTGAGGATTGTGGATTGAGGATTAAGGACTGAGGATTGAATATTGTAGATTGAGTATTGATGCCTGAGGATTGAGGATTGAGGATTGAGGATTGAGGATTGAGGATTGAGGATTGAAGATTGAGTATTGAGGATTGAAGATTGAGGGTTGAAGATTGAGTATTGATGATTGAATATTGAGGATTGAGGATTGAGGATCGAGGATTGAAGATTGAGAATTGAGGATTGAAGATTGAGGATAGAGGATTGAGTACTGAGGATGGAGGATGAGGGCTGAGGGTTGAAGATTGAGGATTGAGAAATGAGGATTGAGGATTGAGGATTGAAATTGAGGATTGGGTATTGAGGATTGAAGAATGAGGATTGAGGATTGAGGATTGGGGATTGAGGATTGAAGATTAGTGTTGAGGATTGAAGATTGAGGATTGAGGATTGAGGATTGAGGATTGAGGATTGAAGATTGGGTATTGAGGATTGAAGATTGAGGATTGAGTATTGAGGATTGAGGATTGAGGATTGAAGATTCAGTATTGAGGATTGAAGATTGAGAATTGAGGATTGAGGGTTGAGCATTGAGGACAGAGTGTTGAGGGCTGAGTGATGAGAATTGATGATTGTGGATAGAGGTTTGAAGATTGCAGATTGAGTATTGAGTATTGAAAACTGTGAATTGAGGATATTCTATTGAGGATTGAGGATACACAACTGATTGTTGATGACTGAGGGCTGAAGATTGAGGATTCAGGAATGAGGATTCAGAATTGAGGATTCAGAATTGAGGTTTGAGGTCTGAGGATTGAGGATTGGAGATTGAGTATTGAAGATTGAAGATTGAGGATTGAGGATTGAGGATTGAAGATTGAGGATTGGGTATTGAGGATTGAAGAATGAGGATTGTGGATTGAGGATTGAGGATTGAGGATGGAGGACTGAAGATTGAGGATTGGGTATTGAGGATTGAAGAATGAGGATTGAGGATTGAGTATTGAGGATTGAGAATCGAAGATTGAGTATTGAGGATTGAAGATTGACGATTGAGGATTGAGGATTGAGGATTGAGGATTGAGGATTGAAGACTGAGGATTGAGGATTGAGGATGAGGGCTGAGTGTTGAGGATTGAGGTTTGAGGACTGAGGACTGAGGATCGAGGATTGAGAATTGAGGATTGAGGATTGAGGATTGAAGATTGAGGATTGAAGATTGAGGATTGGGTATCGCGGATTGAACATTGAGGATTGAGTATTGAGGATTGAGGATCGAGGATTGAGGACTGAAGATTGTATATTGATGATTGAATATTGAGGATTGAGGATTGAGTGTTGTGGATTGAGGACGAGGACTGAGGGTTGAGTATTGATGTTTGAGGTCTGCGGATTGAGGATTGAGGATTGAGAATTGAGGATTGAGGGTTGAGGATTGAAGATTGAGGATGGAGTATTGAGGATTGAAGACTGAGGATTGAGGATTGAGGATTGAGGATTGAGGATTGAGGATTGAAGACTGAGGATTGAGGATTGAAGATTGAGGGTTGACGATTGAGGATTGAGTATTGAGGATCGATGATTGAGGATTGAGGATTGAGGATTGAGGATTGAAGATTGAGCATTCAGGATTGAGGATTGAGGATTGAGGATTGAGGATTGAGTATTGAGTATTGAGGATTGAAGATTGAGGATTGGGGACTGAGTGTTGAAGATTGAGGATTGAGGATTGAGTATTGAGGATTGAGGATTGAGGATTGAAGATTCAGTATTGAGGATTGAAGATTGAGAATTGAGGATTGAGGATTGAGCATTGAGGACAGAGTGTTGAGGGCTGAGTGATGAGAATTGATGATTGTGGATAGAGGTTTGAAGATTGCAGATTGAGTATTGAGTATTGAAAACTGTGAATTGAGGATATTCTATTGAGGATTGAGGATACACAACTGATTGTTGATGACTGAGGGCTGAAGATTGAGGATTCAGGAATGAGGATTCAGAATTGAGGTTTGAGGTCTGAGGATTGAGGATTGGAGATTGAGTATTGAAGATTGAAGATTGAGGATTGAGGATTGAGGATTGAAGATTGAGGATTGGGTATTGAGGATTGAAGAATGAGGATTGTGGATTGAGGATTGAGGATTGAGGATGGAGGATTGAAGATTGAGGATTGGGTATTGAGGATTGAAGAATGAGGATTGAGGATTGAGGATTGAGGATTGATGATTGCGGACTGAGGATTGAAGATTGAGGATTGGGTATTGAGGATTGAAGAATGAGGATTGAGGATTGAAGACTGAGGATTGAGGATTGAAGATTGAGGGTTGACGATTGAGGATTGAGTATTGAGGATCGAAGATTGAGGATTGAGGATTGAGGATTGAGGATTGAAGATTGAGCATTCAGGATTGAGGATTGAGGATTGAGGATTGAGGATTGAGGATTGAGGATTGAGTATTGAAGATTGAGTATTGATACCTGAGGATTGAGGATTGAGGATTGAGGATTGAGGATTGAGGATTGAAGATTGAGTATTGGGGATTGAAGATTGAGGATTGAGGATTGAGGATTGAGGATGGAGAATGAGGACTGACGGTTGAGGATTGAGGTTTGAGGATTGAAGATTGTGGACTGAGGACTGAGGATTGAGGATTGAGGATTGAGCATTGAGGATTGAAGATTGAGTACTGGGGATTCGGGATTGCAGATTGAGGATTAAGGATTGAAGATTGAGTATTGAGGATTGAAGGTAGAGGATTGAGTATTGAGGATTGAGGATTCAGGGTTGAAAATTGAGGATTGAGGATTGAGGATTGAAGATTGAATATTGATGATTGAATATTGAGGACTGAGGATTGAGGGTTCTGGATTGAGGACGAGGACTGAGGGTTGAATATTGATGTTTGAGGTCTGAGGATTAAGGATTGAGGATTGAGAATTGAGGATTGAGGATTGAGGATTGGAAATTGAGGATTGGGTATTTAGGATTGAAGAATGAGGATTGAGGATTGAGGTTTGAGGATTGAGGATTGAAGATTGAGTATTGATGATTGAATATTGAGGATTGACGATTGAGGTTTGAGGATTGAGGACGAGGGCTGAGGGTTGAAGATTGAGGATTGAGAAATGAGGATTGAGGATTGAGGATTGAAATTGAGGATTGGGTATTGAGGATTGAAGAATGAGGATTGAGGAATTAGGACTGAGGATTGAGGATTGAGGATTGAGGATTGAGGATTGAGGTTTGAGGATTGAAGATTGGGGATTGAGGACTGAGGATTGACGATTGAGGATTGAGGATTGAGCATTGAGGATTGAAGATTGATGACTGGGGATTGAGGATTGAATATTGAGGATTAACGATTGAAGATTGGGGATTGAGGATCTAGGATCGGAGATTGATTATTGAGGATTGAAGATTGAGGATTGACGATTGAGGATTGAGGATTGAGAATTGAGGATGAGGACTGAGGGTTGAGGATTGAGGTTTGAGGAATGAGGATTGATGGTTGAGGATTGAGGATTGAGGATTGAGGATTGAGGATTGAGGATTGAGTATTGAAGATTGAGTATTGATACCTGAGGATTGAGGATTGAGGATTGAGGATTGAGGATTGAGGATTGGGTATTGAGGATTGAGTAATGAGGATTGAGGATTGAGGTTTGAGTATTGGGGATTGCAGATTGAGTATTCGCGATTGAAGATTGAGGATTGAGGATTGAGGATTGAGGAATGAGGATCGAAGATTGAATATTGAGGATTGAAGATTGAGGATAGAGGATTGAGTACTGAGGATGGAGGATGAGGGCTGAGGGTTGAAGATTGAGGATTGAGAAATGAGGATTGAGGATTGAGGATTGAAATTGAGGATTGGGTATTGAGGATTGAAGAATGAGGATTGAGGAATTAGGACTGAGGATTGAGGATTGAGGATTGAGGATTGAGGATTGAGGATTGAGGATTGAAGATTGAGTATTGAGTATTGAAGGTTGAGGATTGTGGATTGAGGATTAAGGATTGTGGATTGAATATTGTAGATTGAGTATTGATGCCTGAGGATTGAGGATTGAGGATTGTGGATTGAATATTTTAGATTGAGTATTGATGCCTGAGGATTGAGGATTGAGGATTGAGGATTGAGGATTGAGGATTGAAGATTGAGTATTGAGGATTGAAGATTGAGGATTCAAGATTGAGTATTGATGACTGAATATTGAGGATTGAGGATTGAGGATTGAGGATTGAGGATTGGGTATTGAGGATTGAGTAATGAGGATTGAGGATTGAGGTTTGAGTATTGGGGATTGCAGATTGAGTATTGGCGATTGAAGATTGAGGATTGAGGATTGAGGATTGAGGAATGAGGATCGAAGATTGAGTATTGAGGATTGAAGATTGAGGATAGAGGATTGAGTACTGAGGATGGAGGATGAGGGCTGAGGGTTGAAGATTGAGGATTGAGAAATGAGGATTGAGGATTGAGGATTGAAATTGAGGATTGGGTATTGAGGATTGAAGAATGAGGATTGAGGAATTAGGATTGAGGATTGAGGATTGAGGATTGAAGATTGAGGTTTGGGTATTGAGGATTGAAGAATGAGGATTGAGGATTGAGGATTGGGGATTGAGGATTGAAGATTAGTGTTGAGGATTGAAGATTGAGGATTGAGGATTGAGGATTGAGGATTGAGGATTGAAGATTTGGTATTGAGGATTGAAGATTGAGGATTGAGTATTGATGATTGAATATTGAGGATTGAGGATTGAGGTTTGAGGATTGAGGACGAGGACTGACGGTAGAGGATTTAGGTTTGAGGATTGAGGATTGAGGAACGAGGATTGAGGATGAGTGCTAAGGGTCGGGGATTGAGGTTCGACGACTGAGGACTGAGGATTGAGGATTGAGAATTGAGGATTGATGTTTGAGGATTGAATATTGAGGATAGAGGATTGAGTACTGAGGATGGAGGATGAGGGCTGAGGGTTGAAGATTGAGGATTGAGAAATGAGGATTGAGGATTGAGGATTGAAATTGAGGATTGGGTATTGAGGATTGAAGAATGAGGATTGAGGAATTAGGATTGAGGATTGAGGATTGAGGATTGAAGATTGAGGATTGGGTATTGAGGATTGAAGAATGAGGATTGAGGATTGAGGATTGGGGATTGAGGATTGAAGATTAGTGTTGAGGATTGAAGATTGAGGATTGAGGATTGAGGATTGAGGATTGAGGATTGATGATTGGGTATTGAGGATTGAAGAATGAGGATTGAGTATTGAGGATTGAGGATTCAGGGTTGAAAATTGAGGATTGAGGATCGAGGATTGAGGATTGAGGATTGAGGATTGAAGATTGAATATTGATGATTGAATATTGAGGACTGAGGATTGAGGGTTGTGGATTGAGGACGAGGGCTGAGGGTTGAATATTGATGTTTGAGGTCTGAGTATTAAGGATTGAGGATTGAGAATTGAGGATTGAGGATTGAGGATTGAAGATTGAGGATTGAGTATTGAGGATTGAGGATTCAGGGTTGAAGATTGAGGATTGAGGATTGAGGATTGAGGATTGAGGATTGAGGATTGAGGATTGAGGATGAAGACTGAGGGTTGAGGATTGAGGTTTTGAGGAACGAGGATCGAGGATTGAGGATTGAGGATTGAAGATTGAGTATTGAGGATTGAAGATTGAGGATTGAGTATTGAGGATTCAGGGTTGAAGACTGAGGATTGAGGATTGAGGATTGAGGATTGAGGATTGAAGATTGAATATTTATGATTGAATATTGAGGACTGAGGATTGAGGGTTGTGGATTGAGGACGAGGACTGAGGGTTGAATATTGATGTTTGAGGTCTGAGGATTAAGGATTGAGGATTGAGAATTGAGGATTGAGGATTGAGGATTGAAGATTAAGGATTGGGTATTTAGGATTGAAGAATGTGGATTGAGGATTGAGGAATGAGGATTGGGGATTGAAGATTGAGTATTGATGATTGAATATTGAGGATTGAGGATTGAGGTTTGAGGATTGAGGATGAAGACTGAGGGTTGAGGATTGAGGTTTGAGGAACGATGATTGAGGATTGAGGATTGAGGACTAAGGATTGACGATTGAGTATTGAAGATTGAGGATTGATGACTGAGGATTGACGACTGAGAATTGAGGATTGAGGATTGATGATTGAAGATTGAGTATTGAGGATTGAATATTGCGGATTGAGGATTGAGGATTGAGGATTGAGGATTGAGGATTGAGGATTGAGGATTGAGGATTGAAGATTGAGTATTGAGTATTGAAGGTTGAGGATTGTGGATTGAGGATTAAGGATTGTGGATTGAATATTGTAGATTGAGTATTGATGCCTGAGGATTGAGGATTGAGGATTGTGGATTGAATATTGTAGATTGAGTATTGATGCCTGAGGATTGAGGATTGAGGATTGAGGATCGAGGATTGAGGATTGAAGGTTGAGTATTGAGGATTGAAGATTGAGTATTCAAGATTGAGTATTGATGATTGAATATTGAGGATTGAGGATTGAGGATTGAGGATTGAGGATTGGGTATTGAGGATTGAGTAATGAGGATTGAGGATTGAGGTTTGAGTATTGGGGATTGCAGATTGAGTATTGGCGATTGAAGATTGAGGACTGAGGATTGAGGATTGAGGAATGAGGATCGAAGATTGAGTATTGAGGATTGAAGATTGAGGATAGAGGATTGAGTACTGAGGATGGAGGATGAGGGCTGAGGGTTGAAGATTGAGGATTGAGAAATGAGGATTGAGGATTGAGGATTGAAATTGAGGATTGGGTATTGAGGATTGAAGAATGAGGATTGAGGATTGAGGATTGGGGACTGAGGATTGAAGATTAGTGTTGAGGATTGAAGATTGAGGATTGAGGATTGAGGATTGAGGATTGAGGATTGAAGATTGGGTATTGAGGATTGAAGATTGAGGATTGAGTATTGAGGATTGAGGATTGAGGGTTGAAAATTGAGGATTGAGGATCGAGGATTGAGGAATGAGGATTGAGGATTGAAGATTGAATATTGATGATTGAATATTGAGGACTGAGGATTGAGGATTGAGCATTGAGGATTGAAGATTGATGACTGGGGATTGAGGATTGAATATTGAGGATTAACGATTGAAGATTGGGGATTGAGGATCTAGGATCGGAGATTGATTATTGAGGATTGAAGATTGAGGATTGACGATTGAGGATTGAGGATTGAGAATTGAGGATGAGGACTGAGGGTTGAGGATTGAGGTTTGAGGAATGAGGATTGATGGTTGAGGATTGAGGATTGAGGATTGAGGACTAAGGATTGACGATTGAGTATTGAAGATTGAGGATTGATGACTGAGGATTGACGACTGAGAATTGAGGATTGAGGATTGATGATTGAAGATTGAGTATTGAGGATTGAATATTGCGGATTGAGGATTGAGGATTGAGGATTGAGGATTGAGGATTGAGGATTGAGGATTGAGGATTGAAGATTGAGTATTGAGTATTGAAGGTTGAGGATTGTGGATTGAGGATTAAGGATTGTGGATTGAATATTGTAGATTGAGTATTGATGCCTGAGGATTGAGGATTGAGGATTGTGGATTGAATATTGTAGATTGAGTATTGATGCCTGAGGATTGAGGATTGAGGATTGAGGATCGAGGATTGAGGATTGAAGGTTGAGTATTGAGGATTGAAGATTGAGTATTCAAGATTGAGTATTGATGATTGAATATTGAGGATTGAGGATTGAGGATTGAGGATTGAGGATTGGGTATTGAGGATTGAGTAATGAGGATTGAGGATTGAGGTTTGAGTATTGGGGATTGCAGATTGAGTATTGGCGATTGAAGATTGAGGATTGAGGATTGAGGATTGAGGAATGAGAATCGAAGATTGAGTATTGAGGATTGAAGATTGAGGATAGAGGATTGAGTACTGAGGATGGAGGATGAGGGCTGAGGGTTGAAGATTGAGGATTGAGAAATGAGGATTGAGGATTGAGGATTGAAATTGAGGATTGGGTATTGAGGATTGAAGAATGAGGATTGAGGATTGAGGATTGGGGATTGAGGATTGAAGATTAGTGTTGAGGATTGAAGATTGAGGATTGAGGATTGAGGATTGAGGATTGAGGGTTGAAGATTGGGTATTGAGGATTGAAGATTGAGGATTGAGTATTGAGGATTGAGGATTGAGGGTTGAAAATTGAGGATTGAGGATCGAGGATTGAGGAATGAGGATTGAGGATTGAAGATTGAATATTGATGATTGAATATTGAGGACTGAGGATTGAGGATTGAGCATTGAGGATTGAAGATTGATGACTGGGGATTGAGGATTGAATATTGAGGATTAACGATTGAAGATTGGGGATTGAGGATCTAGGATCGGAGATTGATTATTGAGGATTGAAGATTGAGGATTGACGATTGAGGATTGAGGATTGAGAATTGAGGATGAGGACTGAGGGTTGAGGATTGAGGTTTGAGGAACGAGGATTGATGGTTGAGGATTGAGGATTGAGGATTGAGGACTGAGGATTGAGGATTGAGTATTGAAGATTGAGTATTGATACCTGAGGATTGAGGATTGAGGATTGAGGATTGAGGATTGAGGATTGAAGATTGAGTATTGGGGATTGAAGATTGAGGATTGAGGATTGAGGATTGAGGATGGAGAATGAGGACTGACGGTTGAGGATTGAGGTTTGAGGATTGAAGATTGAGGACTGAGGACTGAGGATTGAGGATTGAGGATTGAGCATTGAGGATTGAAGATTGAGTACTGGGGATTCGGGATTGCAGATTAAGGATTAAGGATTGAAGATTGAGTATTGAGGATTGAAGATAGAGGATTGAGTATTGAGGATTGAGGATTCAGGGTTGAAAATTGAGGATTGAGGATTGAGGATTGCGGATTCAGGATTGTGAATGAGGGCTCAGGGTTGAGGATAGAGGTTTGAGTATAGAATCCTGAGAATTCAGGATATTCTATTGAGTATTGAGAATTGAGGATTGATGGTTGAGTATTGAGGATTGAGGATTGAGGATTGAGGATTGAGGATTGAGGATTGAGGATTGAGGATTGAAGGTTGAGTATTCAGGATTGAGGATTGAGGACTGAGGACTGAGGTTTGAGGATTGAGGATTGAGAATTGAAGATTGAGGATTGAGGATTGAGGATTGAGGATTGAGGATTGAGGATTGAGGATTGAGGATTGAGGATTGAGGATTGAGGATTGAGGATTGAAGAAAGAGTATTGGGGATTGAAGTTTGAGTATTGGGGATTGAGGATTGAGGATTGAGTATTGAGGATTGAGGATTCAGCGTTGAAAATTGAGGATTGAGGATTGAGGATTGAGGATTGAGGATTGAGGATTGAAGATCGAATATTGATGATTGAATATTGAGGACTGAGGATTGAGGGTTGTGGATTGAGGACGAGGACTGAGGGTTGAATATTGATGTTTGAGGTCTGAGGATTAAGGATTGAGGATTGAGGATTGAGGATTGAGGATTGAGAATTGAGAATTGAAGATGAGGACTGAGGGTTGAGGATTGAGGTTTGAGGAATGAGGATTGATGGTTGAGGATTGAGGATTGAGGATTGAGGATTGAGGATTGAGTATTGAAGATTGAGTATTGATGCCTGAGGCTTGAGGATTGAGGATTGAGTATTGAGGATTGAGGATTGAAGATTGAGTATTGGGGATTGAAGATTGAGGATTGAGGATTGAGGATTGAGGTTGGAGAATGAGGACTGACGGTTGAGGATTGAGGTTTGAGGATTGAAGATTGAGGTCTGAGGACTGAGGATTGAGGATTGAGGATTGAGCATTGAGGATTGAAGATTGAGTACTGGGGATTGGGGATTGAAGATTGAGGATTATGGATTGAAGATTGGGGATTGAGGATCAAGAATTGGAGATTGATTATTGAGGACTGAAGATTGAGGATCGAGAATTGAGGATTGAGAATTGAGAATTGAGTATGAGGACTGAGGGTTGAGGATTGAGGTTTGAGGAATGAGGATTGAGGGTTGAGGATTGAGGATTGAGGATTGCGGATTGAAGATTGAGTATTGATGATTGAATATTTAGGATTGAGGATTGAGGTTTGAGGATTGAGGATTGAGGAGTGAGGATTGAGGGTTGAGTATTGAAGATTGAGTATTGATGCCTGAGGATTGAGGATCGAGTATTGAGGATTGAGGATTGGAGATTGATTATTGAGGATTGAAGATTGAGCATTGAGGATTGAGGATTGAGAATTGAGAATTGAGTATGAGGACTGAGGGTTGAGGGTTGAGGTTTGAGGAATGAGGATTGAGGGTTGGGGAAAGAGGATTGAGGATTGAGGATTGAGGATTGAGCATTGAAGATTGAGTATTGATGCCTGAGGATTGAGGATTGAGGATTGAGGATTGAGGATTGAGGATTGAAGATTGAGTATTGAGGATTGAAGATTGAGGGTTGAAGATTGAGTATTGATGATTGAATATTGAGGATTGAGGATTGAGGATCGAGGATTGAAGATTGAGAATTGAGGATTGAAGATTGAGGATAGAGGATTGAGTACTGAGGATGGAGGATGAGGGCTGAGGGTTGAAGATTGAGGATTGAGAAATGAGGATTGAGGATTGAGGATTGAAATTGAGGATTGGGTATTGAGGATTGAAGAATGAGGATTGAGGATTGAGGATTGGGGATTGAGGATTGAAGATTAGTGTTGAGGATTGAAGATTGAGGATTGAGGATTGAGGATTGAGGATTGAGGATTGAAGATTGGGTATTGAGGATTGAAGATTGAGGATTGAGTATTGAGGATTGAGGATTGAGGATTGAAGATTCAGTATTGAGGATTGAAGATTGAGAATTGAGGATTGAGGGTTGAGCATTGAGGACAGAGTGTTGAGGGCTGAGTGATGAGAATTGATGATTGTGGATAGAGGTTTGAAGATTGCAGATTGAGTATTGAGTATTGAAAACTGTGAATTGAGGATATTCTATTGAGGATTGAGGATACACAACTGATTGTTGATGACTGAGGGCTGAAGATTGAGGATTCAGGAATGAGGATTCAGAATTGAGGATTCAGAATTGAGGTTTGAGGTCTGAGGATTGAGGATTGGAGATTGAGTATTGAAGATTGAAGATTGAGGATTGAGGATTGAGGATTGAAGATTGAGGATTGGGTATTGAGGATTGAAGAATGAGGATTGTGGATTGAGGATTGAGGATTGAGGATGGAGGACTGAAGATTGAGGATTGGGTATTGAGGATTGAAGAATGAGGATTGAGGATTGAGTATTGAGGATTGAGAATCGAAGATTGAGTATTGAGGATTGAAGATTGACGATTGAGGATTGAGGATTGAGGATTGAGGATTGAGGATTGAAGACTGAGGATTGAGGATTGAGGATGAGGGCTGAGTGTTGAGGATTGAGGTTTGAGGACTGAGGACTGAGGATCGAGGATTGAGAATTGAGGATTGAGGATTGAGGATTGAAGATTGAGGATTGAAGATTGAGGATTGGGTATCGCGGATTGAACATTGAGGATTGAGTATTGAGGATTGAGGATCGAGGATTGAGGACTGAAGATTGTATATTGATGATTGAATATTGAGGATTGAGGATTGAGTGTTGTGGATTGAGGACGAGGACTGAGGGTTGAGTATTGATGTTTGAGGTCTGCGGATTGAGGATTGAGGATTGAGGATTGAGGATTGAGGATTGAGGATTGAGGATTGAGGATTGAAGACTGAGGATTGAGGATTGAAGATTGAGGGTTGACGATTGAGGATTGAGTATTGAGGATCGATGATTGAGGATTGAGGATTGAGGATTGAGGATTGAAGATTGAGCATTCAGGATTGAGGATTGAGGATTGAGGATTGAGGATTGAGTATTGAGTATTGAGGATTGAAGATTGAGGATTGGGGACTGAGTGTTGAAGATTGAGGATTGAGGATTGAGTATTGAGGATTGAGGATTGAGGATTGAAGATTCAGTATTGAGGATTGAAGATTGAGAATTGAGGATTGAGGATTGAGCATTGAGGACAGAGTGTTGAGGGCTGAGTGATGAGAATTGATGATTGTGGATAGAGGTTTGAAGATTGCAGATTGAGTATTGAGTATTGAAAACTGTGAATTGAGGATATTCTATTGAGGATTGAGGATACACAACTGATTGTTGATGACTGAGGGCTGAAGATTGAGGATTCAGGAATGAGGATTCAGAATTGAGGTTTGAGGTCTGAGGATTGAGGATTGGAGATTGAGTATTGAAGATTGAAGATTGAGGATTGAGGATTGAGGATTGAAGATTGAGGATTGGGTATTGAGGATTGAAGAATGAGGATTGTGGATTGAGGATTGAGGATTGAGGATGGAGGATTGAAGATTGAGGATTGGGTATTGAGGATTGAAGAATGAGGATTGAGGATTGAGGATTGAGGATTGATGATTGCGGACTGAGGATTGAAGATTGAGGATTGGGTATTGAGGATTGAAGAATGAGGATTGAGGATTGAAGACTGAGGATTGAGGATTGAAGATTGAGGGTTGACGATTGAGGATTGAGTATTGAGGATCGAAGATTGAGGATTGAGGATTGAGGATTGAGGATTGAAGATTGAGCATTCAGGATTGAGGATTGAGGATTGAGGATTGAGGATTGAGGATTGAGGATTGAGTATTGAAGATTGAGTATTGATACCTGAGGATTGAGGATTGAGGATTGAGGATTGAGGATTGAGGATTGAAGATTGAGTATTGGGGATTGAAGATTGAGGATTGAGGATTGAGGATTGAGGATGGAGAATGAGGACTGACGGTTGAGGATTGAGGTTTGAGGATTGAAGATTGTGGACTGAGGACTGAGGATTGAGGATTGAGGATTGAGCATTGAGGATTGAAGATTGAGTACTGGGGATTCGGGATTGCAGATTGAGGATTAAGGATTGAAGATTGAGTATTGAGGATTGAAGGTAGAGGATTGAGTATTGAGGATTGAGGATTCAGGGTTGAAAATTGAGGATTGAGGATTGAGGATTGAAGATTGAATATTGATGATTGAATATTGAGGACTGAGGATTGAGGGTTCTGGATTGAGGACGAGGACTGAGGGTTGAATATTGATGTTTGAGGTCTGAGGATTAAGGATTGAGGATTGAGAATTGAGGATTGAGGATTGAGGATTGGAAATTGAGGATTGGGTATTTAGGATTGAAGAATGAGGATTGAGGATTGAGGTTTGAGGATTGAGGATTGAAGATTGAGTATTGATGATTGAATATTGAGGATTGACGATTGAGGTTTGAGGATTGAGGACGAGGGCTGAGGGTTGAAGATTGAGGATTGAGAAATGAGGATTGAGGATTGAGGATTGAAATTGAGGATTGGGTATTGAGGATTGAAGAATGAGGATTGAGGAATTAGGACTGAGGATTGAGGATTGAGGATTGAGGATTGAGGATTGAGGTTTGAGGATTGAAGATTGGGGATTGAGGACTGAGGATTGACGATTGAGGATTGAGGATTGAGCATTGAGGATTGAAGATTGATGACTGGGGATTGAGGATTGAATATTGAGGATTAACGATTGAAGATTGGGGATTGAGGATCTAGGATCGGAGATTGATTATTGAGGATTGAAGATTGAGGATTGACGATTGAGGATTGAGGATTGAGAATTGAGGATGAGGACTGAGGGTTGAGGATTGAGGTTTGAGGAATGAGGATTGATGGTTGAGGATTGAGGATTGAGGATTGAGGATTGAGGATTGAGGATTGAGTATTGAAGATTGAGTATTGATACCTGAGGATTGAGGATTGAGGATTGAGGATTGAGGATTGAGGATTGGGTATTGAGGATTGAGTAATGAGGATTGAGGATTGAGGTTTGAGTATTGGGGATTGCAGATTGAGTATTCGCGATTGAAGATTGAGGATTGAGGATTGAGGATTGAGGAATGAGGATCGAAGATTGAATATTGAGGATTGAAGATTGAGGATAGAGGATTGAGTACTGAGGATGGAGGATGAGGGCTGAGGGTTGAAGATTGAGGATTGAGAAATGAGGATTGAGGATTGAGGATTGAAATTGAGGATTGGGTATTGAGGATTGAAGAATGAGGATTGAGGAATTAGGACTGAGGATTGAGGATTGAGGATTGAGGATTGAGGATTGAGGATTGAGGATTGAAGATTGAGTATTGAGTATTGAAGGTTGAGGATTGTGGATTGAGGATTAAGGATTGTGGATTGAATATTGTAGATTGAGTATTGATGCCTGAGGATTGAGGATTGAGGATTGTGGATTGAATATTTTAGATTGAGTATTGATGCCTGAGGATTGAGGATTGAGGATTGAGGATTGAGGATTGAGGATTGAAGATTGAGTATTGAGGATTGAAGATTGAGGATTCAAGATTGAGTATTGATGACTGAATATTGAGGATTGAGGATTGAGGATTGAGGATTGAGGATTGGGTATTGAGGATTGAGTAATGAGGATTGAGGATTGAGGTTTGAGTATTGGGGATTGCAGATTGAGTATTGGCGATTGAAGATTGAGGATTGAGGATTGAGGATTGAGGAATGAGGATCGAAGATTGAGTATTGAGGATTGAAGATTGAGGATAGAGGATTGAGTACTGAGGATGGAGGATGAGGGCTGAGGGTTGAAGATTGAGGATTGAGAAATGAGGATTGAGGATTGAGGATTGAAATTGAGGATTGGGTATTGAGGATTGAAGAATGAGGATTGAGGAATTAGGATTGAGGATTGAGGATTGAGGATTGAAGATTGAGGTTTGGGTATTGAGGATTGAAGAATGAGGATTGAGGATTGAGGATTGGGGATTGAGGATTGAAGATTAGTGTTGAGGATTGAAGATTGAGGATTGAGGATTGAGGATTGAGGATTGAGGATTGAAGATTTGGTATTGAGGATTGAAGATTGAGGATTGAGTATTGATGATTGAATATTGAGGATTGAGGATTGAGGTTTGAGGATTGAGGACGAGGACTGACGGTAGAGGATTTAGGTTTGAGGATTGAGGATTGAGGAACGAGGATTGAGGATGAGTGCTAAGGGTCGGGGATTGAGGTTCGACGACTGAGGACTGAGGATTGAGGATTGAGAATTGAGGATTGATGTTTGAGGATTGAATATTGAGGATAGAGGATTGAGTACTGAGGATGGAGGATGAGGGCTGAGGGTTGAAGATTGAGGATTGAGAAATGAGGATTGAGGATTGAGGATTGAAATTGAGGATTGGGTATTGAGGATTGAAGAATGAGGATTGAGGAATTAGGATTGAGGATTGAGGATTGAGGATTGAAGATTGAGGATTGGGTATTGAGGATTGAAGAATGAGGATTGAGGATTGAGGATTGGGGATTGAGGATTGAAGATTAGTGTTGAGGATTGAAGATTGAGGATTGAGGATTGAGGATTGAGGATTGAGGATTGATGATTGGGTATTGAGGATTGAAGAATGAGGATTGAGTATTGAGGATTGAGGATTCAGGGTTGAAAATTGAGGATTGAGGATCGAGGATTGAGGATTGAGGATTGAGGATTGAAGATTGAATATTGATGATTGAATATTGAGGACTGAGGATTGAGGGTTGTGGATTGAGGACGAGGGCTGAGGGTTGAATATTGATGTTTGAGGTCTGAGTATTAAGGATTGAGGATTGAGAATTGAGGATTGAGGATTGAGGATTGAAGATTGAGGATTGAGTATTGAGGATTGAGGATTCAGGGTTGAAGATTGAGGATTGAGGATTGAGGATTGAGGATTGAGGATTGAGGATTGAGGATTGAGGATGAAGACTGAGGGTTGAGGATTGAGGTTTGAGGAACGAGGATCGAGGATTGAGGATTGAGGATTGAAGATTGAGTATTGAGGATTGAAGATTGAGGATTGAGTATTGAGGATTCAGGGTTGAAGACTGAGGATTGAGGATTGAGGATTGAGGATTGAGGATTGAAGATTGAATATTTATGATTGAATATTGAGGACTGAGGATTGAGGGTTGTGGATTGAGGACGAGGACTGAGGGTTGAATATTGATGTTTGAGGTCTGAGGATTAAGGATTGAGGATTGAGAATTGAGGATTGAGGATTGAGGATTGAAGATTAAGGATTGGGTATTTAGGATTGAAGAATGTGGATTGAGGATTGAGGAATGAGGATTGGGGATTGAAGATTGAGTATTGATGATTGAATATTGAGGATTGAGGATTGAGGTTTGAGGATTGAGGATGAAGACTGAGGGTTGAGGATTGAGGTTTGAGGAACGATGATTGAGGATTGAGGATTGAGGACTAAGGATTGACGATTGAGTATTGAAGATTGAGGATTGATGACTGAGGATTGACGACTGAGAATTGAGGATTGAGGATTGATGATTGAAGATTGAGTATTGAGGATTGAATATTGCGGATTGAGGATTGAGGATTGAGGATTGAGGATTGAGGATTGAGGATTGAGGATTGAGGATTGAAGATTGAGTATTGAGTATTGAAGGTTGAGGATTGTGGATTGAGGATTAAGGATTGTGGATTGAATATTGTAGATTGAGTATTGATGCCTGAGGATTGAGGATTGAGGATTGTGGATTGAATATTGTAGATTGAGTATTGATGCCTGAGGATTGAGGATTGAGGATTGAGGATCGAGGATTGAGGATTGAAGGTTGAGTATTGAGGATTGAAGATTGAGTATTCAAGATTGAGTATTGATGATTGAATATTGAGGATTGAGGATTGAGGATTGAGGATTGAGGATTGGGTATTGAGGATTGAGTAATGAGGATTGAGGATTGAGGTTTGAGTATTGGGGATTGCAGATTGAGTATTGGCGATTGAAGATTGAGGACTGAGGATTGAGGATTGAGGAATGAGGATCGAAGATTGAGTATTGAGGATTGAAGATTGAGGATAGAGGATTGAGTACTGAGGATGGAGGATGAGGGCTGAGGGTTGAAGATTGAGGATTGAGAAATGAGGATTGAGGATTGAGGATTGAAATTGAGGATTGGGTATTGAGGATTGAAGAATGAGGATTGAGGATTGAGGATTGGGGACTGAGGATTGAAGATTAGTGTTGAGGATTGAAGATTGAGGATTGAGGATTGAGGATTGAGGATTGAGGATTGAAGATTGGGTATTGAGGATTGAAGATTGAGGATTGAGTATTGAGGATTGAGGATTGAGGGTTGAAAATTGAGGATTGAGGATCGAGGATTGAGGAATGAGGATTGAGGATTGAAGATTGAATATTGATGATTGAATATTGAGGACTGAGGATTGAGGATTGAGCATTGAGGATTGAAGATTGATGACTGGGGATTGAGGATTGAATATTGAGGATTAACGATTGAAGATTGGGGATTGAGGATCTAGGATCGGAGATTGATTATTGAGGATTGAAGATTGAGGATTGACGATTGAGGATTGAGGATTGAGAATTGAGGATGAGGACTGAGGGTTGAGGATTGAGGTTTGAGGAATGAGGATTGATGGTTGAGGATTGAGGATTGAGGATTGAGGACTAAGGATTGACGATTGAGTATTGAAGATTGAGGATTGATGACTGAGGATTGACGACTGAGAATTGAGGATTGAGGATTGATGATTGAAGATTGAGTATTGAGGATTGAATATTGCGGATTGAGGATTGAGGATTGAGGATTGAGGATTGAGGATTGAGGATTGAGGATTGAGGATTGAAGATTGAGTATTGAGTATTGAAGGTTGAGGATTGTGGATTGAGGATTAAGGATTGTGGATTGAATATTGTAGATTGAGTATTGATGCCTGAGGATTGAGGATTGAGGATTGTGGATTGAATATTGTAGATTGAGTATTGATGCCTGAGGATTGAGGATTGAGGATTGAGGATCGAGGATTGAGGATTGAAGGTTGAGTATTGAGGATTGAAGATTGAGTATTCAAGATTGAGTATTGATGATTGAATATTGAGGATTGAGGATTGAGGATTGAGGATTGAGGATTGGGTATTGAGGATTGAGTAATGAGGATTGAGGATTGAGGTTTGAGTATTGGGGATTGCAGATTGAGTATTGGCGATTGAAGATTGAGGATTGAGGATTGAGGATTGAGGAATGAGAATCGAAGATTGAGTATTGAGGATTGAAGATTGAGGATAGAGGATTGAGTACTGAGGATGGAGGATGAGGGCTGAGGGTTGAAGATTGAGGATTGAGAAATGAGGATTGAGGATTGAGGATTGAAATTGAGGATTGGGTATTGAGGATTGAAGAATGAGGATTGAGGATTGAGGATTGGGGATTGAGGATTGAAGATTAGTGTTGAGGATTGAAGATTGAGGATTGAGGATTGAGGATTGAGGATTGAGGGTTGAAGATTGGGTATTGAGGATTGAAGATTGAGGATTGAGTATTGAGGATTGAGGATTGAGGGTTGAAAATTGAGGATTGAGGATCGAGGATTGAGGAATGAGGATTGAGGATTGAAGATTGAATATTGATGATTGAATATTGAGGACTGAGGATTGAGGATTGAGCATTGAGGATTGAAGATTGATGACTGGGGATTGAGGATTGAATATTGAGGATTAACGATTGAAGATTGGGGATTGAGGATCTAGGATCGGAGATTGATTATTGAGGATTGAAGATTGAGGATTCACGATTGAGGATTGAGGATTGAGAATTGAGGATGAGGACTGAGGGTTGAGGATTGAGGTTTGAGGAATGAGGATTGATGGTTGAGGATTGAGGATTGAGGATTGAGGACTGAGGATTGAGGATTGAGTATTGAAGATTGAGTATTGATACCTGAGGATTGAGGATTGAGGATTGAGGATTGAGGATTGAGGATTGAAGATTGAGTATTGGGGATTGAAGATTGAGGATTGAGGATTGAGGATTGAGGATGGAGAATGAGGACTGACGGTTGAGGATTGAGGTTTGAGGATTGAAGATTGAGGACTGAGGACTGAGGATTGAGGATTGAGGATTGAGCATTGAGGATTGAAGATTGAGTACTGGGGATTCGGGATTGCAGATTAAGGATTAAGGATTGAAGATTGAGTATTGAGGATTGAAGATAGAGGATTGAGTATTGAGGATTGAGGATTCAGGGTTGAAAATTGAGGATTGAGGATTGAGGATTGCGGATTCAGGATTGTGAATGAGGGCTCAGGGTTGAGGATAGAGGTTTGAGTATAGAATCCTGAGAATTCAGGATATTCTATTGAGTATTGAGAATTGAGGATTGATGGTTGAGTATTGAGGATTGAGGATTGAGGATTGAGGATTGAGTATTGAGGATTGAGGATTGAGGATTGAAGGTTGAGTATTCAGGATTGAGGATTGAGGACTGAGGACTGAGGTTTGAGGATTGAGGATTGAGAATTGAAGATTGAGGATTGAGGATTGAGGATTGAGGATTGAGGATTGAGGATTGAGGATTGAGGATTGAGGATTGAGGATTGAGGATTGAGGATTGAAGAAAGAGTATTGGGGATTGAAGTTTGAGTATTGGGGATTGAGGATTGAGGATTGAGTATTGAGGATTGAGGATTCAGCGTTGAAAATTGAGGATTGAGGATTGAGGATTGAGGATTGAGGATTGAGGATTGAAGATCGAATATTGATGATTGAATATTGAGGACTGAGGATTGAGGGTTGTGGATTGAGGACGAGGACTGAGGGTTGAATATTGATGTTTGAGGTCTGAGGATTAAGGATTGAGGATTGAGGATTGAGGATTGAGGATTGAGAATTGAGAATTGAAGATGAGGACTGAGGGTTGAGGATTGAGGTTTGAGGAATGAGGATTGATGGTTGAGGATTGAGGATTGAGGATTGAGGATTGAGGATTGAGTATTGAAGATTGAGTATTGATGCCTGAGGCTTGAGGATTGAGGATTGAGTATTGAGGATTGAGGATTGAAGATTGAGTATTGGGGATTGAAGATTGAGGATTGAGGATTGAGGATTGAGGTTGGAGAATGAGGACTGACGGTTGAGGATTGAGGTTTGAGGATTGAAGATTGAGGTCTGAGGACTGAGGATTGAGGATTGAGGATTGAGCATTGAGGATTGAAGATTGAGTACTGGGGATTGGGGATTGAAGATTGAGGATTATGGATTGAAGATTGGGGATTGAGGATCAAGAATTGGAGATTGATTATTGAGGACTGAAGATTGAGGATTGAGAATTGAGGATTGAGAATTGAGAATTGAGTATGAGGACTGAGGGTTGAGGATTGAGGTTTGAGGAATGAGGATTGAGGGTTGAGGATTGAGGATTGAGGATTGCGGATTGAAGATTGAGTATTGATGATTGAATATTTAGGATTGAGGATTGAGGTTTGAGGATTGAGGATTGAGGAGTGAGGATTGAGGGTTGAGTATTGAAGATTGAGTATTGATGCCTGAGGATTGAGGATCGAGTATTGAGGATTGAGGATTGGAGATTGATTATTGAGGATTGAAGATTGAGCATTGAGGATTGAGGATTGAGAATTGAGAATTGAGTATGAGGACTGAGGGTTGAGGGTTGAGGTTTGAGGAATGAGGATTGAGGGTTGGGGAAAGAGGATTGAGGATTGAGGATTGAGGATTGAGCATTGAAGATTGAGTATTGATGCCTGAGGATTGAGGATTGAGGATTGAGGATTGAGGATTGAGGATTGAAGATTGAGTATTGATGATTGAATATTTAGGATTGAGGATTGAGGTTTGAGGATTGAGGATTGAGGAGTGAGGATTGAGGGTTGAGTATTGAAGATTGAGTATTGATGCCTGAGGATTGAGGATCGAGTATTGAGGATTGAGGATTGGAGATTGATTATTGAGGATTGAAGATTGAGCATTGAGGATTGAGGATTGAGAATTGAGAATTGAGTATGAGGACTGAGGGTTGAGGGTTGAGGTTTGAGGAATGAGGATTGAGGGTTGGGGAAAGAGGATTGAGGATTGAGGATTGAGGATTGAGCATTGAAGATTGAGTATTGATGCCTGAGGATTGAGGATTGAGGATTGAGGATTGAGGATTGAGGATTGAAGATTGAGTATTGAGGATTGAAGATTGAGGGTTGAAGATTGAGTATTGATGATTGAATATTGAGGATTGAGGATTGAGGATCGAGGATTGAAGATTGAGAATTGAGGATTGAAGATTGAGGATAGAGGATTGAGTACTGAGGATGGAGGATGAGGGCTGAGGGTTGAAGATTGAGGATTGAGAAATGAGGATTGAGGATTGAGGATTGAAATTGAGGATTGGGTATTGAGGATTGAAGAATGAGGATTGAGGATTGAGGATTGGGGATTGAGGATTGAAGATTAGTGTTGAGGATTGAAGATTGAGGATTGAGGATTGAGGATTGAGGATTGAGGATTGAAGATTGGGTATTGAGGATTGAAGATTGAGGATTGAGTATTGAGGATTGAGGATTGAGGATTGAAGATTCAGTATTGAGGATTGAAGATTGAGAATTGAGGATTGAGGGTTGAGCATTGAGGACAGAGTGTTGAGGGCTGAGTGATGAGAATTGATGATTGTGGATAGAGGTTTGAAGATTGCAGATTGAGTATTGAGTATTGAAAACTGTGAATTGAGGATATTCTATTGAGGATTGAGGATACACAACTGATTGTTGATGACTGAGGGCTGAAGATTGAGGATTCAGGAATGAGGATTCAGAATTGAGGATTCAGAATTGAGGTTTGAGGTCTGAGGATTGAGGATTGGAGATTGAGTATTGAAGATTGAAGATTGAGGATTGAGGATTGAGGATTGAAGATTGAGGATTGGGTATTGAGGATTGAAGAATGAGGATTGTGGATTGAGGATTGAGGATTGAGGATGGAGGACTGAAGATTGAGGATTGGGTATTGAGGATTGAAGAATGAGGATTGAGGATTGAGTATTGAGGATTGAGAATCGAAGATTGAGTATTGAGGATTGAAGATTGACGATTGAGGATTGAGGATTGAGGATTGAGGATTGAGGATTGAAGACTGAGGATTGAGGATTGAGGATGAGGGCTGAGTGTTGAGGATTGAGGTTTGAGGACTGAGGACTGAGGATCGAGGATTGAGAATTGAGGATTGAGGATTGAGGATTGAAGATTGAGGATTGAAGATTGAGGATTGGGTATCGCGGATTGAACATTGAGGATTGAGTATTGAGGATTGAGGATCGAGGATTGAGGACTGAAGATTGTATATTGATGATTGAATATTGAGGATTGAGGATTGAGTGTTGTGGATTGAGGACGAGGACTGAGGGTTGAGTATTGATGTTTGAGGTCTGCGGATTGAGGATTGAGGATTGAGAATTGAGGATTGAGGGTTGAGGATTGAAGATTGAGGATGGAGTATTGAGGATTGAAGACTGAGGATTGAGGATTGAGGATTGAGGATTGAGGATTGAGGATTGAAGACTGAGGATTGAGGATTGAAGATTGAGGGTTGACGATTGAGGATTGAGTATTGAGGATCGATGATTGAGGATTGAGGATTGAGGATTGAGGATTGAAGATTGAGCATTCAGGATTGAGGATTGAGGATTGAGGATTGAGGATTGAGTATTGAGTATTGAGGATTGAAGATTGAGGATTGGGGACTGAGTGTTGAAGATTGAGGATTGAGGATTGAGTATTGAGGATTGAGGATTGAGGATTGAAGATTCAGTATTGAGGATTGAAGATTGAGAATTGAGGATTGAGGATTGAGCATTGAGGACAGAGTGTTGAGGGCTGAGTGATGAGAATTGATGATTGTGGATAGAGGTTTGAAGATTGCAGATTGAGTATTGAGTATTGAAAACTGTGAATTGAGGATATTCTATTGAGGATTGAGGATACACAACTGATTGTTGATGACTGAGGGCTGAAGATTGAGGATTCAGGAATGAGGATTCAGAATTGAGGTTTGAGGTCTGAGGATTGAGGATTGGAGATTGAGTATTGAAGATTGAAGATTGAGGATTGAGGATTGAGGATTGAAGATTGAGGATTGGGTATTGAGGATTGAAGAATGAGGATTGTGGATTGAGGATTGAGGATTGAGGATGGAGGATTGAAGATTGAGGATTGGGTATTGAGGATTGAAGAATGAGGATTGAGGATTGAGGATTGAGGATTGATGATTGCGGACTGAGGATTGAAGATTGAGGATTGGGTATTGAGGATTGAAGAATGAGGATTGAGGATTGAAGACTGAGGATTGAGGATTGAAGATTGAGGGTTGACGATTGAGGATTGAGTATTGAGGATCGAAGATTGAGGATTGAGGATTGAGGATTGAGGATTGAAGATTGAGCATTCAGGATTGAGGATTGAGGATTGAGGATTGAGGATTGAGGATTGAGGATTGAGTATTGAAGATTGAGTATTGATACCTGAGGATTGAGGATTGAGGATTGAGGATTGAGGATTGAGGATTGAAGATTGAGTATTGGGGATTGAAGATTGAGGATTGAGGATTGAGGATTGAGGATGGAGAATGAGGACTGACGGTTGAGGATTGAGGTTTGAGGATTGAAGATTGTGGACTGAGGACTGAGGATTGAGGATTGAGGATTGAGCATTGAGGATTGAAGATTGAGTACTGGGGATTCGGGATTGCAGATTGAGGATTAAGGATTGAAGATTGAGTATTGAGGATTGAAGGTAGAGGATTGAGTATTGAGGATTGAGGATTCAGGGTTGAAAATTGAGGATTGAGGATTGAGGATTGAAGATTGAATATTGATGATTGAATATTGAGGACTGAGGATTGAGGGTTCTGGATTGAGGACGAGGACTGAGGGTTGAATATTGATGTTTGAGGTCTGAGGATTAAGGATTGAGGATTGAGAATTGAGGATTGAGGATTGAGGATTGGAAATTGAGGATTGGGTATTTAGGATTGAAGAATGAGGATTGAGGATTGAGGTTTGAGGATTGAGGATTGAAGATTGAGTATTGATGATTGAATATTGAGGATTGACGATTGAGGTTTGAGGATTGAGGACGAGGGCTGAGGGTTGAAGATTGAGGATTGAGAAATGAGGATTGAGGATTGAGGATTGAAATTGAGGATTGGGTATTGAGGATTGAAGAATGAGGATTGAGGAATTAGGACTGAGGATTGAGGATTGAGGATTGAGGATTGAGGATTGAGGTTTGAGGATTGAAGATTGGGGATTGAGGACTGAGGATTGACGATTGAGGATTGAGGATTGAGCATTGAGGATTGAAGATTGATGACTGGGGATTGAGGATTGAATATTGAGGATTAACGATTGAAGATTGGGGATTGAGGATCTAGGATCGGAGATTGATTATTGAGGATTGAAGATTGAGGATTGACGATTGAGGATTGAGGATTGAGAATTGAGGATGAGGACTGAGGGTTGAGGATTGAGGTTTGAGGAATGAGGATTGATGGTTGAGGATTGAGGATTGAGGATTGAGGATTGAGGATTGAGGATTGAGTATTGAAGATTGAGTATTGATACCTGAGGATTGAGGATTGAGGATTGAGGATTGAGGATTGAGGATTGGGTATTGAGGATTGAGTAATGAGGATTGAGGATTGAGGTTTGAGTATTGGGGATTGCAGATTGAGTATTCGCGATTGAAGATTGAGGATTGAGGATTGAGGATTGAGGAATGAGGATCGAAGATTGAATATTGAGGATTGAAGATTGAGGATAGAGGATTGAGTACTGAGGATGGAGGATGAGGGCTGAGGGTTGAAGATTGAGGATTGAGAAATGAGGATTGAGGATTGAGGATTGAAATTGAGGATTGGGTATTGAGGATTGAAGAATGAGGATTGAGGAATTAGGACTGAGGATTGAGGATTGAGGATTGAGGATTGAGGATTGAGGATTGAGGATTGAAGATTGAGTATTGAGTATTGAAGGTTGAGGATTGTGGATTGAGGATTAAGGATTGTGGATTGAATATTGTAGATTGAGTATTGATGCCTGAGGATTGAGGATTGAGGATTGTGGATTGAATATTTTAGATTGAGTATTGATGCCTGAGGATTGAGGATTGAGGATTGAGGATTGAGGATTGAGGATTGAAGATTGAGTATTGAGGATTGAAGATTGAGGATTCAAGATTGAGTATTGATGATTGAATATTGAGGATTGAGGATTGAGGATTGAGGATTGAGGATTGGGTATTGAGGATTGAGTAATGAGGATTGAGGATTGAGGTTTGAGTATTGGGGATTGCAGATTGAGTATTGGCGATTGAAGATTGAGGATTGAGGATTGAGGATTGAGGAATGAGGATCGAAGATTGAGTATTGAGGATTGAAGATTGAGGATAGAGGATTGAGTACTGAGGATGGAGGATGAGGGCTGAGGGTTGAAGATTGAGGATTGAGAAATGAGGATTGAGGATTGAGGATTGAAATTGAGGATTGGGTATTGAGGATTGAAGAATGAGGATTGAGGAATTAGGATTGAGGATTGAGGATTGAGGATTGAAGATTGAGGTTTGGGTATTGAGGATTGAAGAATGAGGATTGAGGATTGAGGATTGGGGATTGAGGATTGAAGATTAGTGTTGAGGATTGAAGATTGAGGATTGAGGATTGAGGATTGAGGATTGAGGATTGAAGATTTGGTATTGAGGATTGAAGATTGAGGATTGAGTATTGATGATTGAATATTGAGGATTGAGGATTGAGGTTTGAGGATTGAGGACGAGGACTGACGGTAGAGGATTTAGGTTTGAGGATTGAGGATTGAGGAACGAGGATTGAGGATGAGTGCTAAGGGTCGGGGATTGAGGTTCGACGACTGAGGACTGAGGATTGAGGATTGAGAATTGAGGATTGATGTTTGAGGATTGAATATTGAGGATAGAGGATTGAGTACTGAGGATGGAGGATGAGGGCTGAGGGTTGAAGATTGAGGATTGAGAAATGAGGATTGAGGATTGAGGATTGAAATTGAGGATTGGGTATTGAGGATTGAAGAATGAGGATTGAGGAATTAGGATTGAGGATTGAGGATTGAGGATTGAAGATTGAGGATTGGGTATTGAGGATTGAAGAATGAGGATTGAGGATTGAGGATTGGGGATTGAGGATTGAAGATTAGTGTTGAGGATTGAAGATTGAGGATTGAGGATTGAGGATTGAGGATTGAGGATTGATGATTGGGTATTGAGGATTGAAGAATGAGGATTGAGTATTGAGGATTGAGGATTCAGGGTTGAAAATTGAGGATTGAGGATCGAGGATTGAGGATTGAGGATTGAGGATTGAAGATTGAATATTGATGATTGAATATTGAGGACTGAGGATTGAGGGTTGTGGATTGAGGACGAGGGCTGAGGGTTGAATATTGATGTTTGAGGTCTGAGTATTAAGGATTGAGGATTGAGAATTGAGGATTGAGGATTGAGGATTGAAGATTGAGGATTGAGTATTGAGGATTGAGGATTCAGGGTTGAAGATTGAGGATTGAGGATTGAGGATTGAGGATTGAGGATTGAGGATTGAGGATTGAGGATGAAGACTGAGGGTTGAGGATTGAGGTTTGAGGAACGAGGATCGAGGATTGAGGATTGAGGATTGAAGATTGAGTATTGAGGATTGAAGATTGAGGATTGAGTATTGAGGATTCAGGGTTGAAGACTGAGGATTGAGGATTGAGGATTGAGGATTGAGGATTGAAGATTGAATATTTATGATTGAATATTGAGGACTGAGGATTGAGGGTTGTGGATTGAGGACGAGGACTGAGGGTTGAATATTGATGTTTGAGGTCTGAGGATTAAGGATTGAGGATTGAGAATTGAGGATTGAGGATTGAGGATTGAAGATTAAGGATTGGGTATTTAGGATTGAAGAATGTGGATTGAGGATTGAGGAATGAGGATTGGGGATTGAAGATTGAGTATTGATGATTGAATATTGAGGATTGAGGATTGAGGTTTGAGGATTGAGGATGAAGACTGAGGGTTGAGGATTGAGGTTTGAGGAACGATGATTGAGGATTGAGGATTGAGGACTAAGGATTGACGATTGAGTATTGAAGATTGAGGATTGATGACTGAGGATTGACGACTGAGAATTGAGGATTGAGGATTGATGATTGAAGATTGAGTATTGAGGATTGAATATTGCGGATTGAGGATTGAGGATTGAGGATTGAGGATTGAAGATTGAGGTTTGAGGAATGAGGATTGATGGTTGAGGATTGAGGATTGAGGATTGAGGATTGAGGATTGAGGATTGAGTATTGAAGATTGAGTATTGATACCTGAGGATTGAGGATTGAGGATTGAGGATTGAGGATTGAGGATTGAAGATTGAGTATTGGGGATTGAAGATTGAGGATTGAGGATTGAGGATTGAGGATGGAGAATGAGGACTGACGGTTGAGGATTGAGGTTTGAGGATTGAAGATTGAGGACTGAGGACTGAGGATTGAGGATTGAGGATTGAGCATTGAGGATTGAAGATTGAGTACTGGGGATTCGGGATTGCAGATTAAGGATTAAGGATTGAAGATTGAGTATTGAGGATTGAAGATAGAGGATTGAGTATTGAGGATTGAGGATTCAGGGTTGAAAATTGAGGATTGAGGATTGAGGATTGAAGATTGAATATTGATGATTGAATATTGAGGACTGAGGATTGAGGGTTGTGGATTGAGGACGAGGACTGAGGGTTGAATATTGATGTTTGAGGTCTGAGGATTAAGGATTGAGGATTGAGAATTGAGGATTGAGGATTGAGGATTGGAAATTGAGGATTGGGTATTTAGGATTGAAGAATGAGGATTGAGGATTGAGGTTTGAGGATTGAGGATTGAAGATTGAGTATTGATGATTGAATATTGAGGATTGATGATTGAGGTTTGAGGATTGAGGTCGAGGACTGACGGTTGAGGATTGAGGTTAGAGTATTGAGGATTGGGGATTGAGGACTGAGGATTGAGGATTGAGGATTGAGGATTGAGCATTGAGGATTGAAGATTGATGACTGTGGATTGAGGATTGAATATTGAGGATTAACGATTGAAGATTGGGGATTGAGGATCTAGGATCGGAGATTGATTATTGAGGATTGAAGATTGAGGATTGACGATTGAGGATTGAGGATTGAGAATTGAGGATGAGGACTGAAGGTTGAGGATTGAGGTTTGAGGAATGAGGATTGATGGTTGAGGATTGAGGATTGAGGATTGAGGATTGAGGATTGAGGATTGAGGATTGAGTATTGAAGATTGAGTATTGATTCCTGAGGATTGAGGATTGAGGATTGAGGATTGAGGATTGAGGATTGAAGATCGAGTATTGGGGATTGAAGGTTGAGGATTGAGGATTGAGGATTGAGGATGGAGAATGAGGACTGGCGGTTGAGGATTGAGGTTTGAGGATTGAAGGTTGAGGACTGAGGACTGAGGATTGAGGATTGAGGATTGAGCATTGAGGATTGAAGATTGAGTACTGGGGATTCGGGATTGCAGATTGAGGATTAAGGATTGAAGATTGAGTATTGAGGATTGAAGATAGAGGATTGAGTATTGAGGATTGAGGATTCAGGGTTGAAAATTGAGGATTGAGGATTGAGGATTGAGGATTGAGGATTGAGGATTGAAGATTGAATATTGATGATTGAATATTGAGGACTGAGGATTGAGGGTTGTGGATTGAGGACGAGGACTGAGGGTTGAATATTGATGTTTGAGGTCTGAGGATTAAGGATTGAGGATTGAGAATTGAGGATTGAGGATTGAGGATTGGAAATTGAGGATTGGGTATTTAGGATTGAAGAATGAGGATTGAGGATTGAGGTTTGAGGATTGAGGATTGAAGATTGAGTATTGATTATTGAATATTGAGGATTGATGATTGAGGTTTGAGGATTGAGGACGAGGACTGACGGTTGAGGATTGAGGTTTGGGGATTAAGGATTGGGGATTGAGGACTGAGGATTGAGGATTGAGGATTGAGCATTGAGGATTGAAGATTGATGACTGGGGAGTGAGGATTGAACATTGAGGATTAACGATTGAAGGTTGGGGATTGAGGACCTAGGATCGGAGATTGATTATTGAGGATTGAAGATTGAGGATTAAGGATTGAGGATTGAGAATTGAGAATTGAGGATGAGGACTGAGGGTTGAGGATTGAGGTTTGAGGAATGAGGATTGATGGTTGAGGATTGAGGATTGAGGATTGAGGATTGAGGATTGAGTATTGAAGATTGAGTATTGATGCCTGAGGCTTGAGGATTGAGGATTGAGTATTGAGGATTGAGGATTGAAGATTGAGTATTGGGGATTGAAGATTGAGGATTGAGGATTGAGGATTGAGGTTGGAGAATGAGGACTGACGGTTGAGGATTGAGGTTTGACGATTGAAGATTGAGGTCTGAGGACTGAGGATTGAGGATTGAGGATTGAGCATTGAGGATTGAAGATTGAGTACTGGGGATTGGGGATTGAGGATTGAGGATTATGGATTGAAGATTGGGGATTGAGGATCAAGAATTGGAGATTGATTATTGAGGACTGAAGATTGAGGATTGAGAATTGAGGATTGAGAATTGAGAATTGAGTATGAGGACTGAGGGTTGAGGATTGAGGTTTGAGGAATGAGGATTGAGGGTTGAGGATTGAGGATTGAGGATTGCGGATTGAAGATTGAGTATTGATGATTGAATATTGAGGATTGAGCATTGAGGTTTGAGGATTGAGGATTGAGGAGTGAGGATTGAGGGTTGAGTATTGAAGATTGAGTATTGATGCCTGAGGATTGAGGATCGAGAATTGAGGATTGAGGATTGAGGATTGGAGATTGATTATTGAGGATTGAAGATTGAGCATTGAGGATTGAGGATTGAGAATTGAGAATTGAGTATGAGGACTGAGGGTTGAGGAATGAGGATTGAGGGTTGGGGAAAGAGGATTGAGGATTGAGGATTGAGGATTGAGCATTGAAGATTGAGTATTGTGGATTGAAGATTGAGGGTTGAAGATTGAGTATTGATGATTGAATATTGAGGATTGAGGATTGAGGATTGAGGATTGAGGATTGAGGATTGAGGATTGAGGATTGAGGATTGAGGATTGAGCATTGAGGATTGAAGATTGAGTACTGGGGATTGGGGATTGAAGATTGAGGATTATGGATTGAAGATTGGGGATTGAGGATCAAGAATTGGAGATTGATTATTGAGGACTGAAGATTGAGGATTGAGAATTGAGGATTGAGAATTGAGAATTGAGTATGAGGACTGAGGTTTGAGGAATGAGGATTGAGGGTTGGGGAAAGAGGATTGAGGATTGAGGATTGAGGATTGAGCATTGAAGATTGAGTATTGATGCCTGAGGATTGAGGATTGAGGATTGAGGATTGAGGATTGAGGATTGAGGATTGAAGATTGAGTATTGAGTATTGAAGGTTGAGGATTGTGGATTGAGGATTAAGGACTGAGGATTGAATATTGTAGATTGAGTATTGATGCCTGAGGATTGAGGATTGAGGATTGAGGATTGAGGATTGAGGATTGAGGATTGAAGATTGAGTATTGAGGATTGAAGATTGAGGGTTGAAGATTGAGTATTGATGATTGAATATTGAGGATTGAGGATTGAGGATCGAGGATTGAAGATTGAGAATTGAGGATTGAAGATTGAGGATTGAGGATTGAGGATTGAGGATTGAGGATTGAGGATTGAAGATTCAGTATTGAGTATTGAAGCTTGAGGATTGTGGATTGAGGGTTAAGGATTGAGGATTGAATATTGTAGATTGAGTATTGATGCCTGAGGATTGAGGATTGAGGATTGAGGATTGAGGATTCAGGATTGAAGATTGAGTATTGAGGATTGAAGATTGAGGGTTGAAGATTGAGTATTGATGATTGAATATTGAGGAATGAGGATTGAGGATTGAGGAAAGAGGATTGAGGATTGAAGATTGAAGATTGAGTATGGATGATTGAATATTGAGGATTGAGGATTGAGGTTTGATGAACGAGGATTGAGGATTGAGGATTGAGGACTAAGGATTGACGATTGAGTATTGAAGATTGAGGATTGATGACTGAGGATTGACGACTGAGAATTGGGGATTGAGGATTGATGATTGAAGATTGAGTATTGAGGATTGAATATTGAGGATTGAGGATCGAGGATCGAAGATTGAGAATTGAGGATTGAAGATTGGGGATTGAGGATTGAGTATTGAGGATGGAGGATGGGGGCTGAGGGTTGAATATTGAGGATTGAGGATTGAGTATTGAGGACTGAAGATTGAGGGTTGAAGATTGAGTATTGATGATTGAAGATTGAGTATTGAGGATTGAATATTGAGGATTGAGGATTGAGGATTGAAGATTGAGTATTGAGGATTGAATATTGAGGATTGAGGATTGAGGATTGAGGATTGAGGATTGAGGATTGAAGATTGAGTATTGAGGATTGAAGATTGAGGGTTAAAGATTGAGTATTGATGATTGAATATTGAGGATTGAGGATTGAGGATTGAGGATTGAGGATTGAGGATTGAGGATTGAAGGTTGAGAATTGATGATTGAATATTGAGGATTGAGGATTGAGGTTTGAGGACTGAGGACGAGGACTGACGGTAGAGGATTTAGGTTTGAGGATTGAGGATTGAGGGATGAGGATTGAGGATGAGTGCTAAGGGTCGGGGATTGATGTTTGACGACTGAGGACTGAGGATTGAGGATTGAGAATTAAGGATAGATGTTTGAGGATTGAAGATTGAGGATTGAGTATTGAGGATTGAGGAATGAGGATTGAAGATTGAGTATTGAGGATTGAAGATTGAGGATAGAGGATTGAGTACTGAGGATGGAGGATGAGGGCTGAGGGTTGAGGATTGAGGATTGAGAAATGAGGATTGAGGATTGAGGATTGAAATTGAGGATTGGGTATTGAGGATTGAAGAATGAGGATTGAGCAATTAGGATTGAGGATTGAGGATTGAGGATTGAAGATTGAGGATTGGGTATTGAGGATTGAAGAATGAGGATTGAGGATTGAGGATTGAGGATTGAGGATTGAAGATTGAGTGTTGAGGATTGAGGATTGAGGATTGAGGATTGAGGATTGAGGATTGAGGATTGAGGATTGAAGGTTGAGTATTCAGGATTGAGGATTGAGGACTGAGGACTGAGGTTTGAGGATTGAGGATTGAGAATTGAAGATTGAGGATTGAGGATTGAGGATTGAGGATTGTGAATGAGGGCTCAGGGTTGAGGATAGAGGTTTGAGTATAGAATCCTGAGAATTCAGGATATTCTATTGAGTATTGAGAATTGAGGATTGATGGTTGAGTATTGAGGATTGAGGATTGAGGATTGAGGATTGAGGATTGAGGATTGAGGATTGAGGATTGAAGGTTGAGTATTCAGGATTGAGGATTGAGGACTGAGGACTGAGGTTTGAGGATTGAGGATTGAGAATTGAAGATTGAGGATTGAGGATTGAGGATTGAGGATTGAGGATTGAGGATTGAGGATTGAGGATTGAGGATTGAGTATTGAGGATTGAGGATTGAAGAAAGAGTATTGGGGATTGAAGATTGAGTATTGGGGATTGAGGATTGAGGATTGAGTATTGAGGATTGAGGATTCAGGGTTGAAAATTGAGGATTGAGGATTGAGGATTGAGGATTGAGGATTGAGGATTGAAGATTGAATTTTGATGATTGAATATTGAGGACTGAGGATTGAGGGTTGTGGATTGAGGACGAGGACTGAGGGTTGAATATTGATGTTTGAGGTCTGAGGATTAAGGATTGAGGATTGAGAATTGAGGATTGAGGATTGAGGATTGGAAATTGAGGATTGGGTATTTAGGATTGAAGAATGAGGATTGAGGATTGAGGTTTGAGGATTGAGGATTGAAGATTGAGTATTGATGATTGAATATTGAGGATTGATGATTGAGGTTTGAGGATTGAGGACGAGGACTGACGGTTGAGGATTGAGGTTTGAGGATTAAGGATTGGGGATTGAGGACTGAGGATTGAGGATTGAGGATTGAGCATTGAGGATTGAAGATTGATGACTGGGGATTGAGGATTGAAGATTGAGGATTAACGATTGAAGGTTGGGGATTGAGGACCTAGGATCGGAGATTGATTATTGAGGATTGAAGATTGAGGATTGAGGATTGAGGATTGAGAATTGAGAATTGAAGATGAGGACTGAGGGTTGAGGATTGAGGTTTGAGGAATGAGGATTGATGGTTGAGGATTGAGGATTGACGATTGAGGATTGAGGATTGAGTATTGAAGATTGTGTATTGATGCCTGAGGCTTGAGGATTGAGGATTGAGTATTGAGGATTGAGGATTGAAGATTGAGTATTGGGGATTGAAGATTGAGGATTGAGGATTGAGGATTGAGGTTGGAGAATGAGGGCTGACGGTTGAGGATTGAGGTTTGAGGATTGAAGATTGAGGTCTGAGGACTGAGGATTGAGGATTGAGGATTGAGCATTGAGGATTGAAGATTGAGTACAGGGGATTGGGGATTGAAGATTGAGGATTATGGATTGAAGATTGGGGATTGAGGATCAAGAATTGGAGATTGATTATTGAGGACTGAAGATTGAGGATTGAGAATTGAGGATTGAGAATTGAGAATTGAGTATGAGGACTGAGGGTTGAGGATTGAGGTTTGAGGAATGAGGATTGAGGGTTGAGGATTGAGGATTGAGGATTGCGGATTGAAGATTGAGTATTGATGATTGAATATTTAGGATTGAGGATTGAGGTTTGAGGATTGAGGATTGAGGACTGAGGATTGAGGGTTGAGTATTGAAGATTGAGTATTGATGCCTGAGGATTGAGGATCGAGAATTGAGGATTGAGGATTGGAGATTGATTATTGAGGATTGAAGATTGAGCATTGAGGATTGAGGATTGAGAATTGAGAATTGAGTATGAGGACTGAGGGTTGAGGGTTGAGGTTTGAGGAATGAGGATTGAGGGTTGGGGAAAGAGGATTGAGGATTGAGGATTGAGGATTGAGCATTGAAGATTGAGTATTGATGCCTGAGGATTGAGGATTGAGGATTGAGGATTGAGGATTGAGGATTGAGGATTGAAGATTGAGTATTGAGTATTGAAGGTTGAGGATTGTGGATTGAGGATTAAGGACTGAGGATTGAATATTGTAGATTGAGTATTGATGTCTGAGGATTGAGGATAGAGGATTGAGGATTGAGGATTGAGGATTGAGGATTGAAGATTGAGTATTGAGGATTGAAGATTGAGGGTTGAAGATTGAGTATTGATGATTGAATATTGAGGATTGAGGATTGAGGATCGAGGATTGAAGATTGAGAATTGAGGATTGAAGGTTGAGGATAGAGGATTGAGTACTGAGGATGGAGGATGAGGACTGAGGGTTGAAGATTGAGGATTGAGAAATGAGGATTGAGGATTGAGGATTGAAATTGAGGATTGGGTATTGAGGATTGAAGAATGAGGATTGAGGATTGAGGATTGGGGATTGAGGATTGAAGATTAGTGTTGAGGATTGAAGATTGAGGATTGAGGATTGAGGATTGAGGATTGAGGATTGAAGATTGGGTATTGAGGATTGAAGATTGAGGATTGAGTATTGAGGATTGAGGATTCAGGGTTGAAAATTGAAGATTGAGGATCGAGGATTGAGGAATGAGGATTGAGGATTGAAGATTGAATATTGATGATTGAATATTGAGGACTGAGGATTGAGGATTGAGCATTGAGGATTGAAGATTGATGACTGGGGATTGAGGATTGAATATTGAGGATTAACGATTGAGGATTGGGGATTGAGGATCTAGGATCGGAGATTGATTATTGAGGATTGAAGATTGAGGATTGACGATTGAGGATTGAGGATTGAGAATTGAGGATGAGGACTGAGGGTTGAGAATTGAGGTTTGAGGAATGAGGATTGATGGTTGAGGATTGAGGATTGAGGATTGAGGATTGAGGATTGAGGATCGAGTATTGAAGATTGAGTATTGATACCTGAGGATTGAGGATTGAGGATTGAGGATTGAGGATTGAGGATTGAAGATTGAGTATTGGGGATTGAAGATTGAGGATTGAGGATTGAGGATTGAGGATGGAGAATGAGGACTGACGGTTGAGGATTGAGGTTTGAGGATTGAAGATTGAGGACTGAGGACTGAGGATTGAGGATTGAGGATTGAGCATTGAGGATTGAAGATTGAGTACTGGGGATTCGGGATTGCAGATTGAGGATTAAGGATTGAAGATTGAGTATTGAGGATTGAAGATAGAGGATTGAGTATTGAGGATTGAGGATTCAGGGTTGAAAATTGAGGATTGAGGATTGAGGATTGAAGATTGAATATTGATGATTGAATATTGAGGACTGAGGATTGAGGGTTGTGGATTGAGGACGAGGACTGAGGGTTGCATATTGATGTTTGAGGTCGGAGGATTAAGGATTGAGGATTGAGAATTGAGGATTGAGGATTGAGGATTCGAAATTGAGGATTGGGTATTTAGGATTGAAGAATGAGGATTGAGGATTGAGGTTTGAGGATTGAGGATTGAAGATTGAGTATTGATGATTGAATATTGAGGATTGATGATTGAGGTTTGAGGATTGAGGTCGAGGACTGACGGTTGAGGATTGAGGTTAGAGTATTGAGGATTGGGGATTGAGGACTGAGGATTGAGGATTGAGGATTGAGGATTGAGCATTGAGGATTGAAGATTGATGACTGGGGATTGAGGATTGAATATTGAGGATTAACGATTGAAGATTGGGGATTGAGGATCTAGGATCGGAGATTGATTATTGAGGATTGAAGATTGAGGATTGACAATTGAGGATTGAGGATTGAGAATTGAGGATGAGGACTGAAGGTTGAGGATTGAGGTTTGAGGAATGAGGATTGATGGTTGAGGATTGAGGATTGAGGATTGAGGATTGAGGATTGAGGATTGAGTATTGAAGATTGAGTATTGATACCTGAGGATTGAGGATTGAGGATTGAGGATTGAGGATTGAGGATTGAGGATTGAAGATTGAGTATTGGGGATTGAAGGTTGAGGATTGAGGATTCAGGATTGAGGATGGAGAATGAGGACTGACGGTTGAGGATTGAGGTTTGAGGATTGAAGGTTGAGGACTGAGGACTGAGGATTGAGGATTGAGGATTGAGCATTGAGGATTGAAGATAGAGGATTGAGTATTGAGGATTGAGGATTCAGGGTTGAAAATTGAGGATTGAGGATTGAGGATTGAGGATTGAGGATTGAGGATTGAGGATTGAAGATTGAATATTGACGATTGAATATTAAGGACTGAGGATTGAGGGTTGTGGATTGAGGACGAGGACTGAGGGTTGAATATTGATGTTTGAGGTCTGAGGATTAAGGATAGAGGATTGAGAATTGAGGATTGAGGATTGAGGATTGGAAATTGAGGATTGGGTATTTAGGATTGAAGAATGAGGATTGAGGATTGAGGTTTGAGGATTGAGGATTGAAGATTGAGTATTGATTATTGAATATTGAGGATTGATGATTGAGGTTTGAGGATTGAGGACGAGGACTGACGGTTGAGGATTGAGGTTTGGGGATTAAGGATTGGGGATTGAGGACTGAGGATTGAGGATTGAGGATTGAGCATTGAGGATTGAAGATTGATGTCTGGGGATTGAGGATTGAAGATTGAGGATTAACGATTGAAGGTTGGGTATTGAGGACCTAGGATCGGAGATTGATTATTGAGGATTGAAGATTGAGGATTGAGGATTGAGGATTGAGAATTGAGAATTGAGGATGAGGACTGAGGGTTGAGGATTGAGGTTTGAGGAATGAGGATTGATGGTTGAGGATTGAGGATTGAGGATTGAGGATTGAGGATTGAGTATTGAAGATTGAGTATTGATGCCTGAGGCTTGAGGATTGAGGATTGAGTATTGAGGATTGAGGATTGAAGATTGAGTATTGGGGATTGAAGATTGAGGATTGAGGATTGAGGATTGAGGTTGGAGAATGAGGACTGACGGTTGAGGATTGAGGTTTGAGGATTGAAGATTGAGGTCTGAGGACTGAGGATTGAGGATTGAGGATTGAGCATTGAGGATTGAAGATTGAGTACTGGGGATTGGAGATTGAAGATTGAGGATTATGGATTGAAGATTGGGGATTGAGGATCAAGAATTGGAGATTGATTATTGAGGACTGAAGATTGAGGATTGAGAATTGAGGATTGAGAATTGAGAATTGAGTATGAGGACTGAGGGTTGAGGATTGAGGTTTGAGGAATGAGGATTGAGGGTTGAGGATTGAGGATTGAGGATTGCGGATTGAAGATTGAGTATTCATGATTGAATATTGAGGATTGAGGATTGAGGTTTGAGGATTGAGGATTGAGGAGTGAGGATTGAGGGTTGAGTATTGAAGATTGAGTATTGATGCCTGAGGATTGAGGATCGAGAATTGAGGATTGAGGATTGAGGATTGGAGATTGATTATTGAGGATTGAAGATTGAGCATTGAGGATTGAGGATTGAGAATTGAGAATTGAGTATGAGGACTGAGGGTTGAGGAATGAGGATTGAGGGTTGGGGAAAGAGGATTGAGGATTGAGGATTGAGGATTGAGCATTGAAGATTGAGTATTGAGGATTGAAGATTGAGGGTTGAAGATTGAGTATTGATGATTGAATATTGAGGATTGAGGATTGAGGATTGAGGATTGAGGATTGAGGATTGAGGATTGAGGATTGAGGATTGAGGATTGAGCATTGAGGATTGAAGATTGAGTACTGGGGATTGGGGATTGAAGATTGAGGATTATGGATTGAAGATTGGGGATTGAGGATCAAGAATTGGAGATTGATTATTGAGGACTGAAGATTGAGGATTGAGAATTGAGGATTGAGAATTGAGAATTGAGTATGAGGACTGAGGTTTGAGGAATGAGGATTGAGGGTTGGGGAAAGAGGATTGAGGATTGAGGATTGAGGATTGAGCATTGAAGATTGAGTATTGATGCCTGAGGATTGAGGACTGAGGATTGAGGATTGAGGATTGAGGATTGAGGATTGAAGATTGAGTATTGGGGATTGAAGGTTGAGGATTGAGGATTCAGGATTGAGGATGGAGAATGAGGACTGACGGTTGAGGATTGAGGTTTGAGGATTGAAGGTTGAGGACTGAGGACTGAGGATTGAGGATTGAGGATTGAGCATTGAGGATTGAAGATAGAGGATTGAGTATTGAGGATTGAGGATTCAGGGTTGAAAATTGAGGATTGAGGATTGAGGATTGAGGATTGAGGATTGAGGATTGAGGATTGAAGATTGAATATTGATGATTGAATATTAAGGACTGAGGATTGAGGGTTGTGGATTGAGGACGAGGACTGAGGGTTGAATATTGATGTTTGAGGTCTGAGGATTAAGGATAGAGGATTGAGAATTGAGGATTGAGGATTGAGGATTGGAAATTGAGGATTGGGTATTTAGGATTGAAGAATGAGGATTGAGGATTGAGGTTTGAGGATTGAGGATTGAAGATTGAGTATTGATTATTGAATATTGAGGATTGATGATTGAGGTTTGAGGATTGAGGACGAGGACTGACGGTTGAGGATTGAGGTTTGGGGATTAAGGATTGGGGATTGAGGACTGAGGATTGAGGATTGAGGATTGAGCATTGAGGATTGAAGATTGATGTCTGGGGATTGAGGATTGAAGATTGAGGATTAACGATTGAAGGTTGGGTATTGAGGACCTAGGATCGGAGATTGATTATTGAGGATTGAAGATTGAGGATTGAGGATTGAGGATTGAGAATTGAGAATTGAGGATGAGGACTGAGGGTTGAGGATTGAGGTTTGAGGAATGAGGATTGATGGTTGAGGATTGAGGATTGAGGATTGAGGATTGAGGATTGAGTATTGAAGATTGAGTATTGATGCCTGAGGCTTGAGGATTGAGGATTGAGTATTGAGGATTGAGGATTGAAGATTGAGTATTGGGGATTGAAGATTGAGGATTGAGGATTGAGGATTGAGGTTGGAGAATGAGGACTGACGGTTGAGGATTGAGGTTTGAGGATTGAAGATTGAGGTCTGAGGACTGAGGATTGAGGATTGAGGATTGAGCATTGAGGATTGAAGATTGAGTACTGGGGATTGGAGATTGAAGATTGAGGATTATGGATTGAAGATTGGGGATTGAGGATCAAGAATTGGAGATTGATTATTGAGGACTGAAGATTGAGGATTGAGAATTGAGGATTGAGAATTGAGAATTGAGTATGAGGACTGAGGGTTGAGGATTGAGGTTTGAGGAATGAGGATTGAGGGTTGAGGATTGAGGATTGAGGATTGCGGATTGAAGATTGAGTATTCATGATTGAATATTGAGGATTGAGGATTGAGGTTTGAGGATTGAGGATTGAGGAGTGAGGATTGAGGGTTGAGTATTGAAGATTGAGTATTGATGCCTGAGGATTGAGGATCGAGAATTGAGGATTGAGGATTGAGGATTGGAGATTGATTATTGAGGATTGAAGATTGAGCATTGAGGATTGAGGATTGAGAATTGAGAATTGAGTATGAGGACTGAGGGTTGAGGAATGAGGATTGAGGGTTGGGGAAAGAGGATTGAGGATTGAGGATTGAGGATTGAGCATTGAAGATTGAGTATTGAGGATTGAAGATTGAGGGTTGAAGATTGAGTATTGATGATTGAATATTGAGGATTGAGGATTGAGGATTGAGGATTGAGGATTGAGGATTGAGGATTGAGGATTGAGGATTGAGGATTGAGCATTGAGGATTGAAGATTGAGTACTGGGGATTGGGGATTGAAGATTGAGGATTATGGATTGAAGATTGGGGATTGAGGATCAAGAATTGGAGATTGATTATTGAGGACTGAAGATTGAGGATTGAGAATTGAGGATTGAGAATTGAGAATTGAGTATGAGGACTGAGGTTTGAGGAATGAGGATTGAGGGTTGGGGAAAGAGGATTGAGGATTGAGGATTGAGGATTGAGCATTGAAGATTGAGTATTGATGCCTGAGGATTGAGGACTGAGGATTGAGGATTGAGGATTGAGGATTGAGGATTGAAGATTGAGTATTGAGTATTGAAGGTTGAGGATTGTGGATTGAGGATTAAGGACTGAGGATTGAATATTGTAGATTGAGTATTGATGCCTGAGGATTGAGGATTGAGGATTGAGGATTGAGGATTGAGGATTGAGGATTGAAGATTGAGTATTGAGGATTGAAGATTGAGGGTTGAAGATTGAGTATTGATGATTGAATATTGAGGATTGAGGATTGAGGATCGAGGATTGAAGATTGAGAATTCAGGATTGAAGATTGAGGATTGAGGATTGAGGATTGAGGATTGAGGATTGAGGATTGAAGATTCAGTATTGAGTATTGAAGCTTGAGGATTGTGGATTGAGGGTTAAGGATTGAGGATTGAATATTGTAGATTGAGTATTGATGCCTGAGGATTGAGGATTGAGGATTGAGGATTGAGGATTGAGGATTCAGGATTGAAGATTGAGTATTGAGGATTGAAGATTGAGGGTTGAAGATTGAGTATTGATGATTGAATATTGAGGAATGAGGATTGAGGATTGAGGATTGAGGATTGAGGATTGAAGATTGAAGATTGAGTATGGATGATTGAATATTGAGGATTGAGGATTGAGGTTTGATGAACGAGGATTGAGGATTGAGGATTGAGGACTAAGGATTGACGATTGAGTATTGAAGATTGAGGATTGATGACTGAGGATTGACGACTGAGAATTGGGGATTGAGGATTGATGATTGAAGATTGAGTATTGAGGATTGAATATTGAGGATTGAGGATCGAGGATCGAAGATTGAGAATTGAGGATTGAAGATTGGGGATTGAGGATTGAGTATTGAGGATGGAGGATGGGGGCTGAGGGTTGAATATTGAGGATTGAGGATTGAGTATTGAGGATTGAAGGTTGAGGGTTGAAGATTGAGTATTGATGATTGAAGATTGAGTATTGAGGATTGAATATTGAGGATTGAGGATTGAGGATTGAAGATTGAGTATTGAGGATTGAATATTGAGGATTGAGGATTGAGGATTGAGGATTGAGGATTGAGGATTGAGGATTGAAGATTGAGTATTGAGGATTGAAAATTGAGGGTTAAAGATTGAGTATTGATGATTGAATATTGAGGATTGAGGATTGAGGATTGAGGATTGAGGATTGAGGATTGAGGATTGAGGATTGAAGATTGAGAATTGATGATTGAATATTGAGGATTGAGGATTGAGGTTTGAGGATTGAGGACGAGGACTGACGGTAGAGGATTTAGGTTTGAGGATTGAGGATTGAGGGATGAAGATTGAGGATGAGTGCTAAGGGTCGGGGATTGATGTTTGACGACTGAGGACTGAGGATTGAGGATTGAGAATTGAGGATAGATGTTTGAGGATTGAAGATTGAGGATTGAGTATTGAGGATTGAGGAATGAGGATTGAAGATTGAGTATTGAGGATTGAAGATTGAGGATAGAGGATTGAGTACTGAGGATGGAGGATGAGGGCTGAGGGTTGAGGATTGAGGATTGAGAAATGAGTATTGAGGATTGAGGATTGAAATTGAGGATTGGGTATTGAGGATTGAAGAATGAGGATTGAGGAATTAGGATTGAGGATTGAGGATTGAGGATTGAAGATTGAGGATTGGGTATTGAGGATTGAAGAATGAGGATTGAGGATTGAGGATTGAGGATTGAGGATTGAGGATTGAAGATTGAGTGTTGAGGATTGAAAATTGAGGATTGAGGATTGACGATTGAGGATTGAGGATTGAAGATTGAGTATTGAGGATTGAAGATGGAGGATTGAGTATTGAGGATTGAGGATTCAGGGTTGAAGATTGAGGATTGAGGATTGGGGATTGAGGATTGAGGATTGAGGATTGAAGATTGATTATTTATGATTGAATATTGAGGACTGAGGATTGAGGGTTGTGGATTGAGGACGAGGACTGAGGGTTGAATATTGATGTTTGAAGTCTGAGGATTAAGGCTTGAGGATTGAGAATTGAGAATTGAGGATTAAGGATTGAAGATTAAGGATTGGGTATTTAGGATTGAAGAATGAGGATTGAGGATTGAGGTTTGAGGATTGGGGATTGAAGATTGAGTATTGATGATTGAATATTGAGGATTGAGGATTGAGGATTGAGGATTGAGGATTGAAGATTGAGTATTGAGGATTGAAGACTGACGATCGAGGATTGAGGATTGAGGATTGAAGATTGAGTATTTATGATTAAAGATTGAGGATTGAGGTTTGAGGACTGAGGATTGAGGATTGAGGATTGAGGATTGAGTATTGAGGATTGAGGATTGAAGATTGAGTATTGGGGATTCAAGAATGAGAATTGAGGATTGAAGATTGAGGATTGAGGATTGAGGATTGAGCATTGAGGATTGAAGATTGAGGATTGGGGACTGAGTGTTGAGGGTTGAGTGATGAGAATTGATGTTTGTGGATAGAGATTTGCAGATTGCAGATTGAGTATTGAGTATTGAAAACTGTGAATTAGTGATATTCTATTGAGGATTGAGGATTGACAACTGATTGTTGAGGTCTGAGGTCTGAAAATAGAGGATTCAGGATTGAGGATACAGGATTGAGGTTTGAGGACTGAGGATTGAGGATTGAGGATTGAGGATTGAGGATTGAGGATTGAGGATTGAGGATTGAAGACTGAGGACTGAGGATTGAGGATGAGGGCAGAGCGTTGAGGACTGAGGCTTGAGGACTGAGAACTGAGGATCGAGGATTGAGAATTGAGGATTGAGGATTTAGGATTGAGGATTGAAGATTGAGGATGAGGGCTGAGGGTTGAGGGTTGAGGTTTGAGGACTGAGGGCTGAGGATTGAGGATTGAGAATTGAGGATTGAGGATTGTGAATGAGGGCTCAGGGTTGAGGATAGAGGTTTGAGTATAGAATCCTGAGAAATCAGGATATTCTATTGAGTATTGAGAATTGAGGATTGATGCTTGAGTATTGAGGATTGAGGATTGAGGATTGAGGATTGAGGATTGAAAGTTGAGTATTCAGGAGTGAGGATTGAGGACTGAGGACTGAGGTTTGAGGATTGAGGATTGAGAATTGAAGATTGAGGATTGAGGATTGAGGATTGAGGATTGAGGATTGAGGATTGAGGATTGAGGATTGAGGATTGAGGATTGAGGATTGAGGATTGAGGATTGAGGATTGAAGAAAGAGTATTGGGGATTGAAGATTGAGTATTGGGGATTGAGGATTGAGGATTGAGGATTGAAGATTGAGGATGAGGGCTGAGGGTTGAGGACTGAGGTTTGAGGACTGAGGGCTGAGGATTGAGGATTGAAGAATGAGGATTGAGGATTGAGTATTGAGGATTGAGAATCGAAGATTGAGTATTGAGGATTGAAGATTGACGATTGAGGATTGAGGATTGAGGATTGAGGATTGAGGATTGAAGACTGAGGATTGAGGATTGAGGATGAGGGCTGAGTGTTGAGGATTGAGGTTTGAGGACTGAGGACTGAGGATCGAGGTTTGAGAATTGAGGATTGAGGATTGAGGATTGAAGATTGAGGATTGGGTATAAAGAATTGAAGAATGAGGATTAAGGATTGAGAGTTGAGGATTGAGGATTGAAGATTGAGTATTGAGGATTGAAGACTGACGATTGAGGATTGAGGATTGAGGATTGAGGATTGAGGACTGAGGATTGAAGATTGAGTATTGAGGATTGGAGATTGAGGATTGAGGTTTGATGACTGAGGATTGAGGATTGAGGATTGAGGATTGAGGATTGAGGATTGATGATTGCGGACTGAGGATTGAAGATTGAGGATTGGGTATCGCGGATTGAACATTGAGGATTGAGTATTGAGGATTGAGGATCGAGGATTGAGGACTGAAGATTGTATATTGATGATTGAATATTGAGGATTGAGGATTGAGTGTTGTGGATTGAGGACGAGGACTGAGGGTTGAGTATTGATGTTTGAGGTCTGAGGATTGAGGATTGAGTATTGCGAATAGAGGATTGAGGATTGAGGATTGAGGATTGAGGATTGAGGTTTGCGGATTGATGATTGAGGATTGAGGATTGAAGATTGAGGATTGGGTATCGCGGATTGAACATTAAGGATTGAGGATTGAGGATTGAGGATTGAGGATTGAGGATTGAGGATTGAGGACTGAAGATTGTATATTGATGATTGAAGATTGAGGATTGAGGATTGAGGATTGAGGATTGAGGATTGAGGATTAAAAGACTGAGGATTGAGGATTGAGGATTAGGGCTGAGTGTTGAGGATTGAGGTTTGAGTACTGAGGACTGAGGATCGAGGATTGAGAATTGAGGATTGAGGATTGAGGATTGAAGATTGAGGATTGGGTATAAAGAATTGAAGAATGAGGATTAAGGATTGAGAGTTGAGGATTGAGGATTGAAGATTGAGTATTGAGGATTGAAGACTGACGATTGAGGATTGAGGATTGAGGATTGAGGATTGAGGACTGAGGATTGAAGATTGAGTATTGAGGATTGAAGATTGAGGATTGAGGTTTGATGACTGAGGATTGAGGATTGAGGATTGAGGATTGAGGATTGAGGATTGATGATTATGGACTGAGGATTGAAGATTGAGGATTGGGTATCGCGGATTGAACATTGAGGATTGAGTATTGAGGATTGAGGATCGAGGATTGAGGACTGAAGATTGTATATTGATGATTGAATATTGAGGATTGAGGATTGAGTGTTGTGGATTGAGGACGAGGACTGAGGGTTGAGTATTGATGTTTGAGGTCTGCGGATTGAGGATTGAGGATTGAGAATTGAGGATTGAGGGTTGAGGATTGAAGATTGAGGATGGAGTATTGAGGATTGAAGACTGAGGATTGAGGATTGAGGATTGAGGATTGAGGATTGAGGATTGAAGACTGAGGATTGAGGATTGAAGATTGAGGGTTGACGATTGAGGATTGAGTATTGAGGATCGAAGATTGAGGATTGAGGATTGAGGATTGAGGATTGAAGATTGAGCATTCAGGATTGAGGATTGAGGATTGAGGATTGAGGATTGAGTATTGAGTATTGAGGATTGAAGATTGAGGATTGGGGACTGAGTGTTGAAGATTGAGGATTGAGGATTGAGTATTGAGGATTGAGGATTGAGGATTGAAGATTCAGTATTGAGGATTGAAGATTGAGAATTGAGGATTGAGGATTGAGCATTGAGGACAGAGTGTTGAGGGCTGAGTGATGAGAATTGATGATTGTGGATAGAGGTTTGAAGATTGCAGATTGAGTATTGAGTATTGAAAACTGTGAATTGAGGATATTCTATTGAGGATTGAGGATACACAACTGATTGTTGATGACTGAGGGCTGAAGATTGAGGATTCAGGAATGAGGATTCAGAATTGAGGATTCAGAATTGAGGTTTGAGGTCTGAGGATTGAGGATTGGAGATTGAGTATTGAAGATTGAAGATTGAGTGATTGAGGATTGAGGATTGAAGATTGAGGATTGGGTATTGAGGATTGAAGAATGAGGATTGTGGATTGAGGATTGAGGATTGAGGATGGAGGATTGAAGATTGAGGATTGGGTATTGAGGATTGAAGAATGAGGATTGAGGATTGAGTATTGAGGATTGAGAATCGAAGATTGAGTATTGAGGATTGAAGATTGACGATTGAGGATTGAGGATTGAGGCTTGAGGCTTGAGGATTGAACATTGACGACTGAGTGATGAGGGTTGAGTAACGGGAATTGTTGTTTGTGGATAGAGGTTTGAAGACTGCAGATTGAGTATTGAGTATTGAAAACTGTGAATTGAGGATATTCTACTGAGAATTGAGGATTGACAACTGATTGTAGAGGACTGAGGGCCGAAGATTGAGGATTCAGGATTGAGGATTCAGAATTGAGGTTTGAGGACTGAGGATTGAGGATTGAAGATTGAGTATTGAAGATTGAAGATTGAGGATTGCGGATTGAGGATTGAGGATTGAGAATGAGGGCTGACTTTTGAGGATTGAGGTTTGAGGACGGAGGGCTGAGGATTGAGGATTGAGAATTGAGGATTGAGGATTGAGGATTGAGGATTGAAGATTGTGGATTGGGTATTGAGGATTGAAGAATGAGGATTGAGGATTGAGGATTGAGGATTGAGTGTTGAGGATTGAAGATTGAGTATTGAGGGTTGAAGACTGACGATTGAGGATTGAGGATTGAAGATTGAGTATTGAGGATTGAAGACTGACGATCGAGGATTGAGGATTGAGAATTGAGAATTAAGGATTGAGGATTGAAGATTGAGTATTTAGGATTGAAGATAGAGGATTGAGGTTTGAGGACTGTGGATTGAGGATTGAGGATTGAGGATTGAGGATTGAGGATTGATGATTGAGGATTGAGGAATGGAGATTGAGGATTGGGTATCGCGGATTGAACATTGAGGATTGAGGATTGAGGATTGAGGATTAAGGATTGAGGACTGAAGATTGTATATTGATGATTGAAGATTGAGGATTGAGGATTGAGTGTTGTCGATTGAGGACGAGGACTGAGGGTTGAGTATTGATGTTTGAGGTCTGAGGATTGAGGATTGAGGATTGAAGACTGAGGATTGGGTATTGAGGATTGAACATTTAGGATTGAGGATTGAGGATTGAGAATAGAGGATTGAGGATTGAAGATTGAATATTGATGATAGAAGATTGAGGATAGAGGATTGAGGATTGTGGATTGAGGACGAGGACTGAGGGCTGAGTATTGATGTTTGAGGTCTGAGGATTGAGGATTGAGGATTGAGAATTGAGGATTGAGGATTGAGGATTGAAGATTGAGGATTGGGTATTGAGGATTGAAAAATGAGGATTGAGGATTGAGGATTGAGGATTGAGGATTGAAGAAAGAGTATTGAGGATTGAAGATTGAGGATTGGGGATTGAGGATTGAGGATTGAGGATTGAAGATTGAGGATGAGGGCTGAGGGTTGAGGATTGAGGTTTGAGGACTGAGGGCTGAGGATAGAGGATTGAGAATTGAGGATTGAGGATTGAGGGTTGAGGATTGAGGATTAAGGATTGAGTATTGAAGATTGAGTATTGGGTATTCAAGATAGAGAATTGAGGATTGAAGATTGAGGATTGAGGATTGAGGATTGAGGATTGAGGATTGAAGATTGAGGATTGGGGACTGAGTGTTGAGGGTTGAGTGATGAGAATTTATGTTTGTGGATAGAGATTTGCGGATTGCAGATTGAGTATTGAGTATTGAAAACTGTGCATTAGTGATATTCTATTGAGGATTGAGGATTGACAACTGATTGTTGAGGTCTGAGGTCTGAAGATTGAGGATTCAGGATTGAGGATTCAGGATTGAGGTTTGAGGACTGAGGATTGAGGATTGAGGATTGAGGACTGAGGACTGAGGATCGAGGATTGAGAATTGAGGATTGAGGATTGAGGATTGAGGATTGAGTATTGAAGATTGAGTATTGAGGATTGAAGAATGACGATTGAATATTGAGGATTGAGGATTGAGGATTGAGAATTGAGGATTGGGTATTGAGGATTGAGGATTGAGGTTTGAGGATTGATTATTGAGGATTGAGGATTGAAGATTGAGGATTGGGTATCACGGATTGAACATTAAGGATTGAGGATTGAGGATTGAGGATTGAGGATTGAGGACTGAAGATTGTATATTGCTGATTGAAGATTTAGGATTGAGGATTGAGTGTTGTGGACTGAGGACGAGGACTGAGGGTTGAGTATTTATGTTTGAGGTCTGAGGATTGAGGATTGAGGATTGAGAATTGAGGATTGAGGGTTGAGGATTGAAGATTGAGGATGGAGTATTGAGGATTGAAGACTGAGGATTGAGGATTGAGGATTGAGGATTGAGGATTGAGGATTGAAGACTGAGGATTGAGGATTGAGGATGAGGGCTGAGTGTTGAGGATTGAGGTTTGAGGACTGAGGACTGAGGATCGAGGATTGAGAATTGAGGATTGAGGATTGAGGATTGAAGATTGAGGATTGGGTATAAAGAATTGAAGAATGAGGATTAAGGATTGAGAGTTGAGGATTGAGGATTGAAGATTGAGTATTGAGGATTGAAGACTGACGATTGAGGATTGAGGATTGAGGATTGAGGATTGAGGACTGAGGATTGAAGATTGAGTATTGAGGATTGAAGATTGAGGATTGAGGTTTGATGACTGAGGATTGAGGATTGAGGATTGAGGATTGAGGATTGAGGATTGATGATTGCGGACTGAGGATTGAAGATTGAGGATTGGGTATCGCGGATTGAACATTGAGGATTGAGTATTGAGGATTGAGGATCGAGGATTGAGGACTGAAGATTGTATATTGATGATTGAATATTGAGGATTGAGGATTGAGTGTTGTGGATTGAGGACGAGGACTGAGGGTTGAGTATTGATGTTTGAGGTCTGAGGATTGAGGATTGAGTATTGCGAATAGAGGATTGAGGATTGAGGATTGAGGATTGAGGATTGAGGTTTGCGGATTGATGATTGAGGATTGAGGATAGAAGATTGAGGATTGGGTATCGCGGATTGAACATTCAGGATTGAGGATTGAGGATTGAGGATTGAGGATTGAGGATTGAGGACTGAAGATTGTATATTGATGATTGAAGATTGAGGATTGAGGATTGAGTGTTGAGGATTGAATATTGAGGATGGAGTATTGAGGATTGAAGACTGAGGATTGAGGATTGAGGATTGAGGATTGAGGATTGAGGATTGAAGACTGAGGATTGAGGATTGAGGATGAGGGCTGAGTGTTGAGGATTGAGGTTTGAGGACTGAGGACTGAGGATCGAGGATTGAGAATTGAGGATTGAGGATTGAGGATTGAAGATTGAGGATTGGGTATAAAGAATTGAAGAATGAGGATTAAGGATGGAGAGTTGAGGATTGAGGATTGAAGATTGAGTATTGAGGATTGAAGACTGACGATTGAGGATTGAGGATTGAGGATTGAGGATTGAGGACTGAGGATTGAAGATTGAGTATTGAGGATTGAAGATTGAGGATTGAGGTTTGATGACTGAGGATTGAGGATTGAGGATTGAGGATTGAGGATTGAGGATTGATGATTGCGGACTGAGGACTGAAGATTGAGGATTGGGTATCGCGGATTGAACATTGAGGGTTGAGTATTGAGGATTGAGGATCGAGGATTGATGACTGAAGATTGTATATTGATGATTGAATATTGAGGATTGAGGATTGAGTGTTGTGGATTGAGGACGAGGACTGAGGGTTGAGTATTGATGTTTGAGGTCTGCGGATTGAGGATTGAGGATTGAGAATTGAGGATTGAGGGTTGAGGATTGAAGATTGAGGATGGAGTATTGAGGATTGAAGACTGAGGATTGAGGATTGAGGATTGAGGATTGAGGACTAAGGATTGAAGACTGAGGATTGAGGATTGAGGACGAGGGCTGAGTGTTGAGGATTGAGGTTTGAGGACTAAGGACTGAGGATCGAGGATTGAGAATTGAGGATTGAGGATTGAGGATTGAAGATTGAGGATTGGGTATAGAGGATTGAAGAATGAGGATTGAGGATTGAGGATTGAGGATTGAGGATTGATGATTGAGTATTGAGGATTGAAGACTGACGATTGAGGATTGAGGATTGAGGATTGAGGATTGAGGTCTGAGGATTGAAGATAGAGTATTGAGGATTGAAGATTGAGGATTGAGGTTTGAGGACTGAGGATTGAGGATTGAGGATTGAGGATTGAGGATTGAGGATTGATGATTGGGGATTGAGGATTGAAGATTGAGGATTGGGTATCGCGGATTGAACATTGAGGATTGAGGATTGAGGATTGAGGATCGAGGATTGAGGACTGAAGATTGTATATTGATGATTGAAGATTGAGGATTGAGGATTGAGTGCTGTGGATTGAGGACGAGGACTGAGGGTTGAGTATTGGTGTTTGAGGTATGAGGATTGAGGATTGAGTATTGAGAATTGAGGACTGAGGATTGAGGATTGAAGATTGAGGATTGAGTATTGAGGATTGAAGATTGAGGGTTGAGGATTGATGATTGAGGATTGAGGATTGAAGACTGAGGATTGAGGATTGAGGATTGAGGATTGAGGATTGAGGATTGAAGATTGAGGATTGAGGATTGAGGATGAGGGCTGAGTGTTGAGGATTGAGGTTTGAGGACTAAGGACTGAGGATCGAGGATTGAGAATTGAGGTTTGAGGATTGAGGATTGAAGATTGAGGATTGGGTATAGAGGATTGAAGAATGAGGATTGAGGATTGAGGATTGAGGATTGTGGATTGAAGATTGAGTATTGAGGATTGAATACTGACGATTGAGGATTGAGGATTGAGGATAGAGGATTGAGGACTGAGGATAGAAGATTGAGTATTGAGGATTGAAGATTGAGGATTGAGGTTTGAGGACTGAGGATTGAGGATTGAGGATTGAGGATTGAGGATTGAGGATTGATGATTGAGGATTGAGGATTGAAGATTGAGGATTGGGTATCGCGGATTGAACATTGAGGATTGAGGATTGAGGATTAAGGATCGAGGATTGAGGACAGAAGATTGTATACTGATGATTGAAGATTGAGGATTGAGGATTGAGTGTTGTGGATTGAGGACGAGGACTGAGGGTTGAGTATTGGTGTTTGAGGTATGAGGATTGAGGATTGAGTATTGAGAATTGAGGATTGAGGATTGAGGATTGAAGATTGAGGATTGAGGATTGAGGATTGACGCTTGAGGATTGAGGGTTGTGGATGGAGGATTGAAGAGAGAGGACTGAGTGTTGGGGATTGAGTGTTGAGAATTGATGTTTGAGGATTGAGGTTTGATTATTGAATATTGTGGATTGAGAATTGAACCATCAGAGTTCAGTATATTCTATTGAATATTGAGAATTGAGGATTGATGGTTGAGTATTGAGGATCGATGGTTGAGGGTTGGGGATTCAGGGTTGTGGATTGAGGACGAGGACTGACGGTTGAGTATTGATGTTTGAGGTCTGAGGATTGAGGATTGAGGATTGTAAATTGAGGATTGAGTATTGAGGATAGAAGATTGAGGATTGTGTATTGAGGATTGAGGATTGAGGATTGAGTATTGAAGGTTGAGTATTGAGAATCGAAGATTGAGGGTTGACGATTGAAGATTGAGTATTGAGGATCGAAGATTGAGGATTGAGGATTGAGGATTGAGGATTGAAGATTGAGCATTCAGGATTGAGGATTGAGGATTGAGGATTGAGGATTGAGTATTGAGTATTGAGGATTGAAGATTGAGGATTGGGGACTGAGTGTTGAAGATTGAGGATTGAGGATTGAGTATTGAGGATTGAGGATTGAGGATTGAAGATTCAGTATTGAGGATTGAAGATTGAGAATTGAGGATTGGGGATTGAGCATTGAGGACAGAGTGTTGAGGGTTGAGTGATGAGAATTGATGATTGTGGATAGAGGTTTGAAGATTGCAGATTGAGTATTGAGAACTGAAAACTGTGAATTGAGGATATTCTATTGAGGATTGAGGATTGACAACTGATTGTTGATGACTGAGGGCTGAAGATTGAGGATTCAGGAATGAGGATTCAGAATTGAGGTTCGAGGACTGAGGATTGAGGAATGAGGATTGAGAATTGAGGATTGATGATTGAGGACTGAAGATTGAGGATTGGGTGTTGAGGATTGAATAATGAGGATTGAGGCTTGCGGATTGAGGATTGAGGATTGAAGAAAGAGTATTGAGGATTGAAGGTTGAGGATTGGGGATTGAGGATTGAGTGTTGAGGATTGAAGATTGAGGATTGAGGATTGAAGATTGAGTATTGAGGATTGAAGACTGACGATTGAGGATTGAGGATTGAGGATTTAGAATTGAGGATTGAGGATTGAAGATTGAGTATTGAGGATTGAATATTGAGGATTGAGGATTGAGGATTGAGGATTGAGGATAGAAGTTTGAGGAGGAGGGCTGAGGGTTGAGGATTGAGGTTTGAGGTCTGAGGGCTGAGGATTGCGGATTGAGGATTGAGGATTGAGGATTGAAGATTGAGCATTCAGGATTGAGGATTGAGGATTGAGGATTGAGGATTGAGGATTGAGTATTGAGGATTGAAAATTGAGGATTGGGGACTGAGTGTTGAAGATTGAGGATTGAGGATTGAGTATTGAGGATTGAGGATTGAGGGTTGAAGATTCAGTATTGAGGATCGAAGAAAGAGTATTGAGGAATGAAGATTGAGGATTGGGGATTGAGGATTGAGGATTGAAGATTGAGGACGAGGGCTGATGGTTGAGGATTGAGGTTTGAGGACTGAGGACTGAGGATTGAGGATTGAGAATTGAGGATTGAGGATTGAGGATTGAGGATTGTGAATGTGGGCTCAGGGCTGAGGATTGAGGATTGAGTATATAATCCTGAGAATTCAGGATATTCTATTGTGTATTGAGAACTGAGGATTGATGGTTGAGTATTGAGGATTGAGTATTGAGGATTGAGGATTGAGTATTGAAGATTGAGGATTGATGATTGAGGATTGAGGATTGAGGATTGAGGATTGAGGATTGAGGATTGAAGATTGAGCATTCAGGATTGAGGATTGAGGATTGAGGACTGAGGATTCAGGATTGAGTATTGAGGATTGAAGATTGAGGATTGGGGACTGAGTGTTGAAGATTGAGGATTGAGGATTGAGTATTGAGGATTGAGGATTGAGGATTGTAGATTCAGTATTGAGGATTGAAGATTGAGAATTGAGGATTGAGGATTGAGCATTGAGGACTGAGTGTTGAGGGTTGAGTGATGAGGATTGATGATTGTGGATAGAGGTTTGAAGATTGCAGATTGAGTATTGAGTATTGAAAACTCTGAATTGAGGCTATTCTATTGAGGATTGAGGATTGACAACTGATTGTTGATTACTGAGGGCTGAAGATTGAGGATTCAGGAAAGCGGATTCAGAATTGAGGTTCGAGGACTGAGGATTGAGGATTGAGGATTGAGAATTGAGGATTGAGGATTGAGGATTGAAGATTGAGGATTGGGTATTGAGGATTGAAGAATGAGGATTGAGGATTGAGGATTGAGGATTGAGGATTGAAGAAAGAGTATTGTGGATTGAAGATTGAGGATTGGGGATTGAGGATTGAGGATTGAGGATTGAAGATTGAGGACGTGGGCTGAGGGTTGATGATTGAGGTTTGAGGACTGAGGGCTGAGGATTGAGAATTGAGAATTGAGGATTGAGGATTGAGGATTGAGGATTGTGAATGAGGGCTCAGGGCTGAGGATTGAGGTTTGAGTATAGAATCCTGAGAATTCAGGATATTCTATTGAGTATTGGGAATTGAGGATTGATGGTTGAGTATTGAGGATTGAGGATTGGGGATTGAGGATTGAGTATTGAAGATTGAGGATTGATGATTGAGGATTGAGGATTGAGGATTGGGGATTGAGGATTGAAGATTGAATATTGATGATTGAAGATTGAGGATTGAGGATTGAGTATAGAATCCTGAGAATTCAGGATATTCTATTGAGTATTGAGAATTGAGGATTGATGGTTGAGTATTGAGGATTGAGGATTGAGGATTGAGGATTGAGTATTGAAGATTGAGGATTGATGGTTGAGGATTGAGGATTGAGGATTGAGGATTGAGGATTGAGGATGAGGGCTGTGGGTTGAGGATTGAGGTTTGAGGACTGAGGCCTGAGGATTGAGGATTGAGAATTGAGGTTTCAGGATTGAGGATTGAAGATTGAGGATTGGGTATTGAGGATTGAAAAATGAGAATTGAGGATTGAGGATTGAGGATTGAGGATTGAGGATTGAAGATTGAGGATTTGGTACTGAGGATTGAAGAATGAGGATTGAGGATTGAGGATTGAGGATTGAGGATTGAGTATTGAAGATTGAGGATTGGGGACTGAGTGTTGAGTGTTGAGTGATGAGTATTGATGTTTGTGGATAGAGATTTGCAGAGTGCAGATTGAGTATTGAGTATTGAAAGCTGTGAATTAGTGATATTCTGTTGAGGATTGATGATTGACAACTGATTGTTGAGGTCTGAGGTCTGAAGATTGAGGATTCAGGATTGAGAATTCAGGAGTGAGGGGTGAGGACTGAGGATTGTGGATTGAGGATTGAGGATTGAGGATTGATGATTGGGGATTGAGGATTGAAGATTGAGGATTGGGTATCGCGGATTGAACATTGAGGATTGAGGATTGAGGATTGAGGATCGAGGATTGAGGACTGAAGATTGTATATTGATGATTGAAGATTGAGGATTGAGGATTGAGTGCTGTGGATTGAGGACGAGGACTGAGGGTTGAGTATTGGTGTTTGAGGTATGAGGATTGAGGATTGAGTATTGAGAATTGAGGACTGAGGATTGAGGATTGAAGATTGAGGATTGAGTATTGAGGATTGAAGATTGAGGGTTGAGGATTGATGATTGAGGATTGAGGATTGAAGACTGAGGATTGAGGATTGAGGATTGAGGATTGAGGATTGAGGATTGAAGATTGAGGATTGAGGATTGAGGATGAGGGCTGAGTGTTGAGGATTGAGGTTTGAGGACTAAGGACTGAGGATCGAGGATTGAGAATTGAGGTTTGAGGATTGAGGATTGAAGATTGAGGATTGGGTATAGAGGATTGAAGAATGAGGATTGAGGATTGAGGATTGAGGATTGTGGATTGAAGATTGAGTATTGAGGATTGAATACTGACGATTGAGGATTGAGGATTGAGGATAGAGGATTGAGGACTGAGGATAGAAGATTGAGTATTGAGGATTGAAGATTGAGGATTGAGGTTTGAGGACTGAGGATTGAGGATTGAGGATTGAGGATTGAGGATTGAGGATTGATGATTGAGGATTGAGGATTGAAGATTGAGGATTGGGTATCGCGGATTGAACATTGAGGATTGAGGATTGAGGATTAAGGATCGAGGATTGAGGACAGAAGATTGTATACTGATGATTGAAGATTGAGGATTGAGGATTGAGTGTTGTGGATTGAGGACGAGGACTGAGGGTTGAGTATTGGTGTTTGAGGTATGAGGATTGAGGATTGAGTATTGAGAATTGAGGATTGAGGATTGAGGATTGAAGATTGAGGATTGAGGATTGAGGATTGACGCTTGAGGATTGAGGGTTGTGGATGGAGGATTGAAGAGAGAGGACTGAGTGTTGGGGATTGAGTGTTGAGAATTGATGTTTGAGGATTGAGGTTTGATTATTGAATATTGTGGATTGAGAATTGAACCATCAGAGTTCAGTATATTCTATTGAATATTGAGAATTGAGGATTGATGGTTGAGTATTGAGGATCGATGGTTGAGGGTTGGGGATTCAGGGTTGTGGATTGAGGACGAGGACTGACGGTTGAGTATTGATGTTTGAGGTCTGAGGATTGAGGATTGAGGATTGTAAATTGAGGATTGAGTATTGAGGATAGAAGATTGAGGATTGTGTATTGAGGATTGAGGATTGAGGATTGAGTATTGAAGGTTGAGTATTGAGGATCGAAGATTGAGGGTTGACGATTGAAGATTGAGTATTGAGGATCGAAGATTGAGGATTGAGGATTGAGGATTGAGGATTGAAGATTGAGCATTCAGGATTGAGGATTGAGGATTGAGGATTGAGGATTGAGTATTGAGTATTGAGGATTGAAGATTGAGGATTGGGGACTGAGTGTTGAAGATTGAGGATTGAGGATTGAGTATTGAGGATTGAGGATTGAGGATTGAAGATTCAGTATTGAGGATTGAAGATTGAGAATTGAGGATTGGGGATTGAGCATTGAGGACAGAGTGTTGAGGGTTGAGTGATGAGAATTGATGATTGTGGATAGAGGTTTGAAGATTGCAGATTGAGTATTGAGAACTGAAAACTGTGAATTGAGGATATTCTATTGAGGATTGAGGATTGACAACTGATTGTTGATGACTGAGGGCTGAAGATTGAGGATTCAGGAATGAGGATTCAGAATTGAGGTTCGAGGACTGAGGATTGAGGAATGAGGATTGAGAATTGAGGATTGATGATTGAGGACTGAAGATTGAGGATTGGGTGTTGAGGATTGAATAATGAGGATTGAGGCTTGCGGATTGAGGATTGAGGATTGAAGAAAGAGTATTGAGGATTGAAGGTTGAGGATTGGGGATTGAGGATTGAGTGTTGAGGATTGATGATTGAGGATTGAGGATTGAAGATTGAGTATTGAGGATTGAAGACTGACGATTGAGGATTGAGGATTGAGGATTTAGAATTGAGGATTGAGGATTGAAGATTGAGTATTGAGGATTGAATATTGAGGATTGAGGATTGAGGATTGAGGATTGAGGATAGAAGTTTGAGGAGGAGGGCTGAGGGTTGAGGATTGAGGTTTGAGGTCTGAGGGCTGAGGATTGCGGATTGAGGATTGAGGATTGAGGATTGAAGATTGAGCATTCAGGATTGAGGATTGAGGATTGAGGATTGAGGATTGAGGATTGAGTATTGAGGATTGAAAATTGAGGATTGGGGACTGAGTGTTGAAGATTGAGGATTGAGGATTGAGTATTGAGGATTGAGGATTGAGGGTTGAAGATTCAGTATTGAGGATCGAAGAAAGAGTATTGAGGAATGAAGATTGAGGATTGGGGATTGAGGATTGAGGATTGAAGATTGAGGACGAGGGCTGATGGTTGAGGATTGAGGTTTGAGGACTGAGGACTGAGGATTGAGGATTGAGAATTGAGGATTGAGGATTGAGGATTGAGGATTGTGAATGTGGGCTCAGGGCTGAGGATTGAGGATTGAGTATATAATCCTGAGAATTCAGGATATTCTATTGTGTATTGAGAACTGAGGATTGATGGTTGAGTATTGAGGATTGAGTATTGAGGATTGAGGATTGAGTATTGAAGATTGAGGATTGATGATTGAGGATTGAGGATTGAGGATTGAGGATTGAGGATTGAGGATTGAAGATTGAGCATTCAGGATTGAGGATTGAGGATTGAGGACTGAGGATTCAGGATTGAGTATTGAGGATTGAAGATTGAGGATTGGGGACTGAGTGTTGAAGATTGAGGATTGAGGATTGAGTATTGAGGATTGAGGATTGAGGATTGTAGATTCAGTATTGAGGATTGAAGATTGAGAATTGAGGATTGAGGATTGAGCATTGAGGACTGAGTGTTGAGGGTTGAGTGATGAGGATTGATGATTGTGGATAGAGGTTTGAAGATTGCAGATTGAGTATTGAGTATTGAAAACTCTGAATTGAGGCTATTCTATTGAGGATTGAGGATTGACAACTGATTGTTGATTACTGAGGGCTGAAGATTGAGGATTCAGGAAAGCGGATTCAGAATTGAGGTTCGAGGACTGAGGATTGAGGATTGAGGATTGAGAATTGAGGATTGAGGATTGAGGATTGAAGATTGAGGATTGGGTATTGAGGATTGAAGAATGAGGATTGAGGATTGAGGATTGAGGATTGAGGATTGAAGAAAGAGTATTGTGGATTGAAGATTGAGGATTGGGGATTGAGGATTGAGGATTGAGGATTGAAGATTGAGGACGTGGGCTGAGGGTTGATGATTGAGGTTTGAGGACTGAGGGCTGAGGATTGAGAATTGAGAATTGAGGATTGAGGATTGAGGATTGAGGATTGTGAATGAGGGCTCAGGGCTGAGGATTGAGGTTTGAGTATAGAATCCTGAGAATTCAGGATATTCTATTGAGTATTGGGAATTGAGGATTGATGGTTGAGTATTGAGGATTGAGGATTGGGGATTGAGGATTGAGTATTGAAGATTGAGGATTGATGATTGAGGATTGAGGATTGAGGATTGAGGATTGAGGATTGAAGATTGAATATTGATGATTGAAGATTGAGGATTGAGGATTGAGTATAGAATCCTGAGAATTCAGGATATTCTATTGAGTATTGAGAATTGAGGATTGATGGTTGAGTATTGAGGATTGAGGATTGAGGATTGAGGATTGAGTATTGAAGATTGAGGATTGATGGTTGAGGATTGAGGATTGAGGATTGAGGATTGAGGATTGAGGATGAGGGCTGTGGGTTGAGGATTGAGGTTTGAGGACTGAGGCCTGAGGATTGAGGATTGAGAATTGAGGTTTCAGGATTGAGGATTGAAGATTGAGGATTGGGTATTGAGGATTGAAAAATGAGAATTGAGGATTGAGGATTGAGGATTGAGGATTGAGGATTGAAGATTGAGGATTTGGTACTGAGGATTGAAGAATGAGGATTGAGGATTGAGGATTGAGGATTGAGGATTGAGTATTGAAGATTGAGGATTGGGGACTGAGTGTTGAGTGTTGAGTGATGAGTATTGATGTTTGTGGATAGAGATTTGCAGAGTGCAGATTGAGTATTGAGTATTGAAAGCTGTGAATTAGTGATATTCTGTTGAGGATTGATGATTGACAACTGATTGTTGAGGTCTGAGGTCTGAAGATTGAGGATTCAGGATTGAGAATTCAGGAGTGAGGGGTGAGGACTGAGGATTGTGGATTGAGGATTGAGGACTGAGGACTGAGGATTGAGGATTGAGAATTGAGGATGGAGGATTGAGGATTGAGGATTGAAGATTGAGTATTGGGGATTAAAGATTGAGAATTTAGGATTGGGGATTGATGATTGAGGATTGAAGATTGAGGATTGAAGATTGAGGATTGGGGACTGAGTGTTGAGGGTTGAGTGATGAGAATTGATGTTTGTGGATAGAGATTTGAAGATTGCAGACTGAGTATTGCGTATTGAAAACTCTGAACTGAGGATATTCTATTGAGGATTGAGGATTGACAACTGATTGTTGAGGACTGAGTGCTGAAGATTGAGGATTCAGGATTGAGGATTCAGGATTGTGGTTTTAGGACTGAGGATTGAGGTTTGAGGTCTGAGGATTGAGGATTGAGGATTGAGAATTGGGGATTGAGGATTGAGGATTGAAGATCGAGGACTGAGGATTGAAGATTGAGGATTGAGGATTGAGGATGAGGGCTGAGGGTTGAGGATTGAGGATTGAGGATAGAGGATTGAAGATTGAGGGTTGGGTATTGAGGATTGAAGAATGAGGATTGAGGATTGAGGATTGAGGATTGAGGATCGAAGATTGAGTATAGAGGATTGAAGATTGACGATTGAGTATTGAGGATTGAGGATTGAACATTGAGGACTGAGTGTTAAGGGACGAGTAATGGGAATTGTTTTCTGTGGATAGAGGTTTGAAGATTGCAGATTGAGTATTATGAATTGAAAACTGTGAATTGAGGATATTCTATTGAGGATTGAGGATTGACAACTGATCGTTGAGGACTGAGGGCCGAAGATTGAGGATTCAGGATTGAGGCTTCAGAATTGAGGTTTGAGGACTGAGGATCGAGGATTGAAGGTTGAGTACTGAGGATTGAAGGTTGAGGATTGAGGATTGAGGATTGAGGATTGAGCATGAGGGCTGAGGGTTGAGGATTGAGGTTTGAGGACTGAGGACTGAGGATTGAGGATTGAGAATTGAGGATTGAGGATTGAGGATTGAGGACTGCAGATTGAGTATTGTGGATTAAAGATTGAGAGCTGAGGATTGAGAATTGATGATTGAGGATTGAAGATTGAGGATTGGGGACTGAGTGTTGAGGGCTGAGTGATGAGAATTGATGTTTGTGGACAGAGATTTGAAGATTGCAGGTTGAATATTGAGTACTGAAAGGTGTGAATTGATGATATTCTATTGAGGATTGAGGATTGAAAACTGATTGTTGAGGTCTGAGGTCTGAAGATTGAGGATTCAGGATTGAGGTTTGAGGACTGAGGATTGAGGATTGAGGATTGAGGATTGAGGATCGAGGACTGAGGATTGAAGATTGAGGATTGAGGATTGAGGATGAGGGCTGAGGGTTGAGGATTGAGGTTTGAGGACTGAGCACTGAGGATCGAGGATTGGGAATTGAGGATTGAGGATTGAGGATTGAGGATTGAGGATTGAGGATTGAAGATTGAAGATTGGGGACTGAGTGTTGAGGGTTGAGTGATGAGAATTGATGTTTGTGGATAGAGATTTGAAGATTGCAGACTGAGTATTTCGTATTGATAGCTCTGAGCTGAGGATATTCTATTGACGATTGAGGATTGACAACTCATTGTTTAGGACTGAGTGCTGAAGATTGAGGACTCAGGATTGGGGATTCAGGATTGTGGTTTAAGGACTGAGGATTGAGGATTGAGGATTGTGGATTGAGGATTGATTATTGAGGATTGAATATTGAGGATTGGGTATTGAGGATTGAACATTGAGGTTTGAGGATTGAGGATTGAGGATTGAGGATTGAAGATTGAGGATTGGGGACTGAGGATTGAAGATTGAGGATTGAGGAATGAGTATTGAGGATTGAGGATTGAGGATTGAAGTTTCAGTATTGAGGATTGAAGATTGAGAATTGAGGATTGAGGATTGAGCATTGAGGACTGAGTGTTGAGGGTTGAGTGATGAGAATTGATGATTGTGGATAGAGGTTTGAAGGTTGCAGATTGAGTATTGAGTATTGAAAACTGTGAATTGAGGATATTCTATTGAGGATTGAGGATTGACAACTGATTGTTGATGACTGAGGGCTGAAGATGGAGGATTCAGGAATGCGGATTCAGAATTGAGGTTCGAGGACTGAGGATTGAGGATTGAGGATTGAGAATTGAGGATTGAGGATTGAGGACTGAAGATTGAGGATTGGGTGTTGAGGATTGAATAATGAGGATTGAGGCTTGCGGATTGAGGATTGAGGATTGAAGAAAGAGTATTGAGGATTGAAGGTTGAGGATTGGGGATTGAGGATTGAGTGTTGAGGATTGAAGATTGAGGATTGAGGATTGAAGATTGAGTATTGAGGATTGAAGACTGACGAATGAGGATTGAGGATTGAGGATTTAGAATTGAGGATTGAGGATTGAAGAAAGAGTATTGAGGAATGAAGATTGAGGATTGGGGATTGAGGATTGAGGATTGAAGATTGAGGACGAGGGCTGAGGCTTGAGGATTGAGGTTTGAGGACTGAGGACTGAGGATTGGGGACTGAGAATTGAGGATTGAGGATTGAGGATTGAGGATTGTGAATGTGGGCTCAGGGCTGAGGATTGAGGATTGAGTATATAATCCTGAGAATTCAGGATATTCTATTGAGTATTGAGAACTGAGGATTGATGGTTGAGTATTGAGGACTGAGTACTGAGGATTGAGGATTGAGTATTGAAGATTGAGGATTGATGATTGAGGATTGAGGATTGAGGATTGAGGATTGAGGATTGAGGATTGAAGATTGAGCATTCAGGATTGAGGATTGAGGGTTGAGGATTGAGGATTGAGGATTGAGTATTGAGGATTGAAGATTGAGGATTGGGGACTGAGTGTTGAAGATTGAGGATTGAGGATTGAGTATTGAGGATTGAGGATTGAGGATTGTAGATTCAGTATCGAGGATTGAAGATTGAGAATTGAGGATTGAGGATTGAGAATTGAGGATTGAGGATTGAGGATTGAAGATTGAGGATTGGGTATTGAGGATTGAAGAATGAGGATTGAGGATTGAGGATTGAGGATTGAGGATTGAAGAAAGAGTATTGTGGATTGAAGATTGAGGATTGGGGATTGAGGATTGAGGATTGAGGATTGAAGATTGAGGACGTGGGCTGAGGGTTGATGATTGAGGTTTGAGGACTGGGGGCTGAGGATTGAGAATTGAGAATTGAGGATTGAGGATTGAGGATTGAGGATTGTGAATGAGGGCTCAGGGCTGAGGATTGAGGTTTGAGTATAGAATCCTGAGAATTCAGGATATTCTATTGAGTATTGGGAATTGAGGATTGATGGTTGAGTATTGAGGATTGAGGATTGGGGATTGAGGATTGAGTATTGAAGATTGAGGATTGATGATTGAGGATTGGGGATTGAGGATTGAGGATTGAGGATTGAAGATTGAATATTGATGATTGAAGATTGAGGACTGAGGATTGAGTATAGAATCCTGAGAATTCAGGATATTCTATTGAGCATTGAGAATTGAGGATTGATGGTTGAGTATTGAGGATTGAGGATTGAGGATTGAGGATTGAGTATTGAAGATTGAGGATTGATGGTTGAGGATTGAGGATTGAGGATTGAGGATTGAGGATTGAGGATTGAAGATTGAGCATTCAGGATTGAGGATTGAGGATTGAGGATTAAGGATTGAGAATTGAGTATTGAGGATTGAAGGTTGAGGATTGGGGACTGAGTGTTGAAGATTGAGAATTGAGGATTGAGTATTGAGGATTGAGGCTTGAGGATTGAAGATTCAGTATTGAGGATTGAAGATTGAGAATTGAGGATTGAGGATTGAGCATTGAGGACTGAGTGTTGAGGGTTGAGTGATGAGAATTGATGATTGTGGATAGAGGTTTGAAGACTGCAGAATGGGTATTGAGTATTGAAAAATGTGAATTGAGGATATTCTATTGAGGATTGAGGATTGACAACTGATTGTTGATGACTGAGGGCTGAAGATTGAGGATTCAGGAATGAGCATTCAGAATTGAGGTTTCAGAATTGAGGTTTGAGTTGTGAGGATTGAGGATTGGAGATTGAGTACTGAAGATTGAAGATTGAGGATTGAGGATTGAGGATTGAAGATTGAGGATTGGGTGTTGAGGATTGAAGAAGGAGTATTGTGGATTGAGGATTGAGGATGGAGGATTGAGGATTGAAGATTGAGGATTGGGTATTGAGGATTGAAGAATGAGGATTGAGGATTGAGGATTGAGGATTGAGGATTGAGGATCGAAGATTGAGTATTGAGGATTGAAGATTGACGATTGCGGATTGGGGATTGAGGATTGAGGATTGGACATTGAGGACTGAGTGTTGAGGGTTGAGTAATGGGAATTGTTGTCTGTGGATAGAGGTTTGAAGATTGCAGATTGAGTATTGAGTATTGAAAACTGTGAATTGAGGATATTCTATTGAGGATTGAGGTTTGACAACTGATTGTTGATGACTGAGGTCTGAAGATTGAGGATTCAGGATTGAGGATTCAGAATTGAGGTTTGAGGACCAAGGATTGAGGATTGACGGTTGAGTATTGCGGATTGAGGATTGAGGATTGAAGACTGAGGACTGAGGATTGAGGATGAGGGCTGAGAGTTGATGATTGAGGTTTGAGGACTGAGGACTGAGGATCGAGGATTGAGAATTGAAGATTTAGGATTGAGGACTGAGGATTGGGGATTAAGGATTGAGTATTGAGGATTGATGATTGAGGATTGGGGACTGAGGATTGAAGGCTGAGGATTGAGGATTGACGATGAGGGCTGAGGGTTGAGGATTGAGGTTTGAGGACTGAGGCCTGAGGATTGAGGATTGAGAATTGAGGACTCAGGATTGAGGATTGAAGATTCAGAATTGAGGATTGAGGATTGAGAATTGAGGATTGAGGATTGAGCATTGAAGACTGAGTGTTGAGCGTTGAGTGATGAGAATTGATGATTGTGGATAGAGGTTTGAAGATTGCAGATTGAGTATTGAGTATTGAAAACTGTGAATTGAGGATATTCTATTGAGGATTTAGGATTGACAACTGATTGTTGATGACTGAGGGCTGAAGATTGAGGATTCAGGAATGAGGATTCAGAATTGAGGATTCAGAATTGAGGTTTGAGGACTGAGGATTGAGGATTGAGGATTGAGTATTGAAGATTGAGGATTGATGATTGAGGATTGAGGACTGAGGATTGGGGATTGAGGATTGAGGATTGAGGTTTGAGGCCTGAGGACTGAGGATTGAGGATTGAGGATTGAGGATTGAAGATTCAGTATTGAGGATTGAAGATTGGGAATTGAGGATTGAGGATTGAACAATGAGGACTGAGTGTTGAAGTTTGAGTGATGAGAATTGATGTTTGTGGATAGAGGTTTGAAGATTGCAGATTGAGTATTGAGTATTGAAAACAGTGAATTGAGGATATTCTATTGAGAATTGAGGATTGACAACTGATTGTTGAGGTCTGAGGGCCGAAGATTGAGGATTCAGGATTGAGGATTCAGAATTGAGGTTTGAGGACTGAGGATTGAGGATTGAGGATTGAGAACTGAGGATTGAGGATTGAGGATTGAAGATTGAGGATTGGGTATTGAGGATTGAAGAATGAGGATTGAGGATTGAGGATTGAGGATTGAGGATTGAAGATTGAGGATTGAGGATTGAGTGTTGTGGATTGAGGACGAGGACTGAGGGCTGAGTATTGATGTTTGAGGTCCGAGGATTGAGGATTGAGGATTCAGAATTGAGGATTGAGGATTGAGGATTGAGGATTGAGGATAGAGGATTGAAGATTGAGGATTGGGTATTGAGGATTGAAGAATGAGGATTGAGGAATGAGGATTGAGGATTGAGGATCGAAAATTGAGTATAGAGGATTGAAGATTGACGATTGAGTATTTAGGATTGAGGATTGAACATTGAGGACTGAGTGTTAAGGGATGAGTAATGGGAATTGTTGTCTGTGGATAGAGGTTGGAAGATTGCAGATTGAGTATTATGTATTGAAAACTGTGAATTGAGGATATTCTATTGAGGATTGAGGATTGACAACTGATTGTTGAGGACTGAGGGACGAAGATTGAGGATTCAGGATTGAGGCTTCAGAATTGAGGTTTGAGGACTGAGGATCGAGGATTGAAGGTTGAGTACTGAGGATTGAAGGTTGAGGATTGACGATTGAGGATTGAGGATTGAGGATGAGGGCTGAGGGTTGAGGACTGAGGTTTGAGGACTGAGGACTGAGGATTGAGGATTGAGAATTGAGGATTGAGGATTGAGGATTGAAGATTGAGGATTGGGGATTGAGGATTGAAGAATGAGGATTGAGGATTGAGGATTGAGGATTGTGGATTGAGGATTGTTGATTGAGGACTGAAGATTGAGTATTGCGGATTAAAGATTGAGAACTGAGGATTGAGAATTGATGATTGAGGATTGAAGATTGATGATTGGGGACTGAGTGTTTAGGGCTGAGTGATGAGAATTGATGTTTTTGGACAGAGATTTGAAGATTGCAGGTTGAATATTGAGTATTGAAAGGTGTGAATTGATGATGTTCTATTGAGGATTGAGGATTGAGAACTGATTGTTGAGGTCTCAGGTCTGAAGATTGAGGATTCAGGATAGAGGATTCAGGATTGAGGTTTGAGGACTGAGGATTGAGGATTGAGTATTGAGGATTGACGATCGAGGACTGAGGATTGAAGATTGAGGATTGAGGTTTGAGGATGAGAGCTGAGGGTTGAGGATTGAGGTTTGAGGACTGAGGACTGAGGATCGAGGATTGAGAATTGCGGATTGAGGATTGAGGATTGAGGATTGAGGATTGAGGATTGAAGATTTAGGATTGGGGACTGAGTGTTGAGGTTTGAGTGATGAGAATTGATGTTTGTGGATAGAGATTTGAAGATTGCAGACTGAGTATTGCGTATTGAAAACTCTGAACTGAGGATATTCTATTGAGGATTGAGGATTGACAACTGATTGTTGAGGACTGAGTGCTGAAGATTGAGGATTCAGGCTTGAGGATTCAGGATTGTGGTTTTAGGACTGAGGATTGAGGGTTGAGGTCTGAGGATTGAGGATTGAAGATTGAGAATTGAGGATTGAGGATTGAGGATTGAAGATTGAGGATTGTGTGTTGAGGATTGAAGAATGAGGATTGAGGATAGAGGATTGAGGATTGAGCATTGAAGAAAGAGTATTGAGGATTGAAGATTGAGGATTGGGGTTTGAGGATTGAGGATTGAGGATTGAAGATTGAGGATGAGGGCTGAGGGTTGAGGATTGAGGTTTGAGGACTGAGGGCTGAGGATTGAGGATTGAGAGTTGAGGATTGAGGATTGAGGATTGAGGATTGTGAATGAGGGCTCAGGGTTGGGGATTGAGGTTTGAGTATAGAATCCTGAGGATTAAGGTTTTCTATTGAGTATTGAGAATTGAGGATTGATGGTTGAGTATTGAGGATTGAGGATTGGGGATTGAGGATTGAGAATTGAGGATTGAGGATTGAGGATTGAGGATTGTGAATGAGGGCTCAGGGCTGAGGATTGAGGTTTGAGTATAGAATCCTGAGAATTCAGGATATTCTATTGAGTACTGAGAATTGAGGGTTGATGGTTGAGTATTGAGGATTGAGGATTGATGATTGAGGATTGAGTATTGAAGATTGAGGATTGATGACTGAGGATTGAGGATTGAGGATTGAGGATTGAGGATTGAGGATTGAAGATTGAGTATTCAGGATTGTGGATTGAGGATTGAGGATTGAGGATTGAGGATTGAAGAAAGAGTATTGAGGATTGAAGATTGAGGATTGGGGATTGAGGATTGAGGATTGAGAATTGAAGATTGAGGATGAGGGCTGAGGGTTGAGGATTGAGGTTTGAGGACTGAGGGCTGAGGATTGAGGATTGAGAATTGAGGATTGAGGATTGAGGATTGAGGATTGTGAATGAGGGCTCAGGGTTGAGGATTGAGGTTTGAGTATAGAACCCTGAGAATTCAGGATATTCTATTGAGTATTGAGAATTGAGGATTGATGGTTGAGTATTGAGGATTGAGGATTGAGGATTGAGTATTGAAGATTGAGGATTGATGATTGAGGATTGAGGATTGAGGATTGAGGATTGAGGATTGAGGATTGAAGATTGAGTATTCAGGATTGAGGGTTGAGGATTGAGGATTGAGGATTGAGGATTGAGTATTCAGGACTGAAGATTGAGGATTGGGGACTGAGGATTGAAGATTGAGGATTGGGTATTGAGGATTGAAGAATGAGGATTGAGGATTGTGGATTGAGGATTGAGGATTGAGGATTGAGGATAGAGGATTGAAGATTGAGGATTGGGTATTGAGGATTGAAGAATGAGGATTGAGGATTGAGGATTGAGGATTGAGGATCGAAGATTGAGTATAGAGGATTGAAGATTGACGATTGAGTATTTAGGATTGAGGATTGAACATTGAGGACTGAGTGTTAAGGGATGAGTAATGGGAATTGTTGTCTGTGGATAGAGGTTGGAAGATTGCAGATTGAGTATTATGTATTGAAAACTGTGAATTGAGGATATTCTATTGAGGATTGAGGATTGACAACTGATTGTTGAGGACTGAGGGCCGAAGATTGAGGATTCAGGATTGAGGCTTCAGAATTGAGGTTTGAGGACTGAGGATCGAGGATTGAAGGTTGAGTACCGAGGATTGAAGGTTGAGGATTGACGATTGAGGATTGAGGATTGAGGATGAGGGCTGAGGGTTGAGGATTGAGGTTTGAGGACTGAGGACTGAGGATTGAGGATTGAGAATTGAGGATTGAGGACTGAGGATTGAAGATTGAGGATTGGGGATTGAGGATTGAAGAATGAGGATTGAGGATTGAGGATTGAGGATTGTGGATTGAGGATTGTTGATTGAGGACTGAAGATTGAGTATTGTGGATTAAAGATTGAGAACTGAGGATTGAGAATTGATGATTGAGGATTGAAGATTGAGGATTGGGGACTGAGTGTTGAGGGCTGAGTGATGAGAATTGATGTTTTTGGACAGAGATTTGAAGATTGCAGGTTGAATATTGAGTATTGAAAGGTGTGAATTGATGATATTCTATTGAGGATTGAGGATTGAGAACTGATTGTTGGGGTCTCAGGTCTGAAGATTGAGGATTCAGGATTGAGGATTCAGGATTGAGGTTTGAGGACTGAGGATTGAGGATTGAGGATTGAGGATTGAGGACTGAGGACTGAGGATCGAGGATTGAGAATTGAGGATTGAGGATTGAGGATTGAGGATTGAGGATTGAGGTTTGAGTATTGAAGATTGAGTATTGAGGATTGAAGACTGACGATTGAATATTGAGGATTGAGGATTGAGGATTGAGGATTGAGGATTGAGGATTGAAGATTGAGTGTTGAGAATTGAAGACTGAGGATTGAGGATTGAGGAATAAGGATTGAGGATTGAGGATTGAGGATTGAGGATTGAGGATTGAGGATTGAAGAAAGAGTATTGAGGATTGAAGATTGAGTATTGGGGATTGAGGATTGAGGATTGAGGATTCAAGATTGACGATGAGGGCTGAGGGTTGAGGATTGAGGTTTGAGGACTGAGGGCTGAGGATTGAGGATTGAGAATTGAGGATTGAAGATTGAGGATTGAGGATTGTGAATGAGGGCTCAGGGTTAAGGATTGAGGATTGAGTATAGAATCCTGAGAATTCAGGATACTCTATTGAGTATTGAGAATTGAGTATTGATGGTTGAGTATTGAGGATTCAGGATTGAGGATCGAGGATTGAGGATTGAGGATTGAAGATTGAGGATTGGGTACTGAGGATTGAAGAATGAGGATTGAGGATTGAGGATTGAGGATTGAGGATTGAAGATTGAGTATTGAGGATTGAAGGTTGACGGTTGAGGATTGAGGAATGAGGATTGAGTATTGAACATTGAGGACTGAGTGTTGAGGGTTGAGTGATGAGAATTGATGTTTGTGGATAGAGGTTTGAAGATTGCAGATTGAGTACTGCGTAGTGAAAGCTGTGAATTGAGGAGATTCTATTGAGTATTGAGGATTGACAACTGATTGTTGAGGACTGAGGGCCGAGGATTGAGGGGTCAGGATTGAGGATTCAGAATTGAGGTTTGAGGACTGAGGTATGAGGATTGAAGATTGAGTATTGAAGATTGAAGATTGAGCATTGAGGATTGAGGACTGAGGATTGAGGATTGAGAATTGAGGATTGAGGATTGAGGATTGAGGATTGAGTATTCAGGACTGAAGATTGAGGATTGGGGACTGAGGATTGAAGATTGAGGATTGGGTATTGAGGATTGAAGAATGAGGATTGAGGATTGTGGATTGAGGATTGAGGATTGAGGATTGAGGATAGAGGATTGAAGATTGAGGATTGGGTATTGAGGATTGAAGAATGAGGATTGAGGATTGAGGATTGAGGATTGAGGATCGAAGATTGAGTATAGAGGATTGAAGATTGACGATTGAGTATTTAGGATTGAGGATTGAACATTGAGGACTGAGTGTTAAGGGATGAGTAATGGGAATTGTTGTCTGTGGATAGAGGTTGGAAGATTGCAGATTGAGTATTATGTATTGAAAACTGTGAATTGAGGATATTCTATTGAGGATTGAGGATTGACAACTGATTGTTGAGGACTGAGGGCCGAAGATTGAGGATTCAGGATTGAGGCTTCAGAATTGAGGTTTGAGGACTGAGGATCGAGGATTGAAGGTTGAGTACTGAGGATTGAAGGTTGAGGATTGACGATTGAGGATTGAGGATTGAGGATGAGGGCTGAGGGTTGAGGATTGAGGTTTGAGGACTGAGGACTGAGGATTGAGGATTGAGAATTGAGGATTGAGGACTGAGGATTGAAGATTGAGGATTGGGGATTGAGGATTGAAGAATGAGGATTGAGGATTGAGGATTGAGGATTGTGGATTGAGGATTGTTGATTGAGGACTGAAGATTGAGTATTGTGGATTAAAGATTGAGAACTGAGGATTGAGAATTGATGATTGAGGATTGAAGATTGAGGATTGGGGACTGAGTGTTGAGGGCTGAGTGATGAGAATTGATGTTTTTGGACGGAGATTTGAAGATTGCAGGTTGAATATTGAGTATTGAAAGGTGTGAATTGATGATATTCTATTGAGGATTGAGGATTGAGAACTGATTGTTGGGGTCTCAGGTCTGAAGATTGAGGATTCAGGATTGAGGATTCAGGATTGAGGTTTGAGGACTGAGGATTGAGGATTGAGGATTGAGGATTGAGGACTGAGGACTGAGGATCGAGGATTGAGAATTGAGGATTGAGGATTGAGGATTGAGGATTGAGGATTGAGGTTTGAGTATTGAAGATTGAGTATTGAGGATTGAAGACTGACGATTGAATATTGAGGATTGAGGATTGAGGATTGAGGATTGAGGATTGAAGATTGAGTGTTGAGAATTGAAGACTGAGGATTGAGGATTGAGGAATAAGGATTGAGGATTGAGGATTGAGGATTGAGGATTGAGGATTGAGGATTGAAGAAAGAGTATTGAGGATTGAAGATTGAGTATTGGGGATTGAGGATTGAGGATTGAGGATTCAAGATTGACGATGAGGGCTGAGGGTTGAGGATTGAGGTTTGAGGACTGAGGGCTGAGGATTGAGGATTGAGAATTGAGGATTGAAGATTGAGGATTGAGGATTGTGAATGAGGGCTCAGGGTTAAGGATTGAGGATTGAGTATAGAATCCTGAGAATTCAGGATACTCTATTGAGTATTGAGAATTGAGTATTGATGGTTGAGTATTGAGGATTCAGGATTGAGGATCGAGGATTGAGGATTGAGGATTGAAGATTGAGGATTGGGTACTGAGGATTGAAGAATGAGGATTGAGGATTGAGGATTGAGGATTGAGGATTGAAGATTGAGTATTGAGGATTGAAGGTTGACGGTTGAGGATTGAGGAATGAGGATTGAGTGTTGAACATTGAGGACTGAGTGTTGAGGGTTGAGTGATGAGAATTGATGTTTGTGGATAGAGGTTTGAAGATTGCAGATTGAGTACTGCGTAGTGAAAGCTGTGAATTGAGGAGATTCTATTGAGTATTGAGGATTGACAACTGATTGTTGAGGACTGAGGGCCGAGGATTGAGGGGTCAGGATTGAGGATTCAGAATTGAGGTTTGAGGACTGAGGTATGAGGATTGAAGATTGAGTATTGAAGATTGAAGATTGAGCATTGAGGATTGAGGACTGAGGATTGAGGATTGAGAATTGAGGATTGAGGATTGAGGATTGAGGACTGCAGATTGAGTATTGTGGATTAAAGATTGAGAACTGAGGATTGAGAATTGATGATTGAGGATTGAAGATTGAGGATTGGGGACTGAGTGTTGAGGGCTGAGTGATGAGAATTGATGTTTGTGGACAGAGATTTGAAGATTGCAGGTTGAATATTGAGTACTGAAAGGTGTGAATTGATGATATTCTATTGAGGATTGAGGATTGACAACTGATTGTTGAGGTCTGAGGTCTGAAGATTGAGGATTCAGGATTGAGGATTCAGGATTGAGGTTTGAGGACTGAGGATTGAGGATTGAGGATTGAGGATTGAGGATCGAGGACTGAGGATTGAAGATTGAGGATTGAGGATTGAGGATGAGGGCTGAGGGTTGAGGATTGAGGTTTGAGGATTGAGGATTGAGGATCGAAGATTGAGTATTGAGGATTGAAGATTGACGATTGAGGATTGAGTATTGAGGATTGAGGATTGGACATTGAGGACTGAGTGTTGAGGGTTGAGTAATGGGTATTGTTGTTTGTGGATAGAGGTTTGAAGATTGCAGATTGAGTATTGAGTATTGAAAACTGTGAATTGAGGATATTCTATTGAGGATTGAGGATTGACAACTGATTGTTGATGACTGATGTCTGAAGATTGAGGATTCAGGATTGAGGATTCAGAATTGAGGTTTGAGGACCAAGGATTGAGGATTGAAGGTTGAGTATTGCGGATTGAGGATTGAGGATTGAAGACTGAGTACTGAGGATTGAGAATGAGGGCTGAGAGTTGAGGATTGAGGTTTGAGGACTGAGGACTGAGGATCGAGGATTGAGAATTGAAGATTTAGGATTGAGGACTGAGGATTGAGGATTAAGGATTGAGTATTGAGGATTGATGATTGAGGATTGGGGACTGAGGATTGAAGATTGAGGATTGAGGATTGACGATGAGGGCTGAGGGTTGAGGACTGAGGTTTGAGGACTGAGGCCTGAGGATTGAGGATTGAGAATTGAGGACTCAGGATTGAGGATTGAAGATTGAGGATTGGGTATTGAGGATTGAAGAATGAGGATTGACGATTGAGGATTGAGGATTGAGGATTGAGGATTGAAGATTGAGGATTGGGTACTGAGGATTGAAGAATGAGGATTGAGGATTGAGGATTGACGATTAAGGATTGAGTATTGAGGATTGAAGGTTGTGGATTGGGGACTGAGTATTGAAGATTGAGGATTGAGGATTGACGATGAGGGCTGAGTGTTGAAGATTGAGGATTGAGGATTGAGTATTGAGGATTGAGGATTGAGGATTGAAGATTCAGTATTGAGGATTGAAGATTGAGAATTGAGGATTGAGGATTGAGCATTGAGGACTGAGTGTTGAGTGTTGAGTGATGAGAATTGATGATTGTGGATAGATTTTTGAAGATTGCAGATTGAGTATTGAGTATTGAAAACTGTGAATTGAGGATATTCTATTGAGGATTTAGGATTGACAACTGATAGTTGATGACTGAGGGCTGAAGATTGAGGATTCAGGAATGAGGATTCAGAATTGAGGATTCAGAATTGAGGTTTGAGGACTGAGGATTGAGGATTGAGGATTGAAGATTGAGTATTGGGGATTCAAGATTGAGAATTGAGGATTGAAGATTGAGGATTGAGGATTGAGGACTGAGGACTGAGGATCGAGGATTGAGAGTTGAGGATTGAGGATTGAGGATTGAGGATTGAGTATTGAAGATTGAGTATTGAGGATTGAAGACTGACGATTGAATATTGAGGATTGAGGATTGAGTATTGAGGATTGAGGATTGAGGATTGAAGATTCAGAATTGAGGATTGAAGATTGAGGATTGGGGATTGAGGATTGTGCATTGAGGACTGAGTGTTGAGGGTTGAGTGATGAGAATTGATGATTGTGGATAGAAGTTTGAAGATTGCAGATTGAGTATTGAGTATTGAAAACTGTGAATTGAGGATATTCTATTGAGGATTGAGGATTGACATCTGATTGTTGATGACTGAGGGCTGAAGATTGAGGATTCAGGAATGCGGATTCAGAATTGAGGTTCGAGGACTGAGGATTGAGGATTGAGGATTGAGAACTGAGGATTGAGGATTGAGGATTGAAGATTGAGGATTGGGTATTGAGGATTGAAGAATGAGGATTGAGGATTGAGGATTGAGGATTGAGGATTGAAGATTGAGGATTTAGGATTGAGTGTTGTGGATTGAGGACGAGGACTGAGGGCTGAGTATTGATGTTTGAGGTCCGAGGATTGAGGATTGAGGATTCAGAATTGAGGATTGAGGATTGAGGATTGAAGATTGAGGATTGGGTATTGAGGATTGAAGAATGAGAATTGAGGATTGAGGATTGAGGATTGAGGATTGAAGAAACAGTATTGAGGATTGAAGATTGAGGATTGGGGATTGAGGATTGAGGATTGAGGACTGAGTGTTGAGTGTTGAGTGATGAGAATTGATGATTGTGGATAGAGGTTTGAAGATTGCAGATTGAGTATTGAGTATTGAAAACTGTGAATTGAGGATATTCTATTGAGGATTTAGGATTGACAACTGATTGTTGATGACTGAGGGCTGAAGATTGAGGATTCAGGAATGAGGATTTAGAATTGAGGATTCAGAATTGAGGTTTGAGGACTGAGGATTGAGGATTGAGGATTGAGTATTGAAGATTGAGGATTGATGATTGAGGATTGAGGATTGAGGATTGGGGATTGAGGATTGAGGATTGAGGTTTGAGGACTGAGGACTGAGGATTGAGGATTGAGGATTGAGGATTGAAGATTCAGTATTGAGGATTGAAGATTGGGAATTGAGGATTGAGGATTGAACAATGAGGACTGAGTGTTGAAGTTTGAGTGATGAGAATTGATGTTTGTGGATAGAGGTTTGAAGATTGCAGATTGAGTATTGAGTATTGAAAACAGTGAATTGAGGATATTCTATTGAGAATTGAGGATTGACAACTGATTGTTGAGGTCTCAGGGCCGAAGATTGAGGATTCAGGATTGAGGATTCAGAATTGAGGTTCGAGGTCTGAGGGTTGAGGATTGAAGATTGAGTATTGAGGATTGAAGATTGAGGATTGAGGATTGAGGATTGAGGATTGAGGATGAGGTATGAGGGTTGAGGATTGAGGTTTGAGGACTGAGGACTGAGGATTGATGATTGAGAATTGAGGATTGAGGATTGAGGATTGAAGATTGAGGATTGGGTATTGAGGATTGAAGAATGAGGACTGAGGATTGAGGATTGAGGATTGAGGATTGAGGATTGAGGATTGAGGATTGAGGATTCAAGATTGACGATGAGGGCTGAGGGTTGAGGGTTGAGGTTTGAGGACTGAGGGCTGAGGATTGAGGATTGAGAATTGAGGATTGAAGATTGAGGATTGAGGATTGTGAATGAGGGCTCAGTGTTAAGGATTGAGGATTGAGTATAGAATCCTGAGAATTCAGGATACTCTATTGAGTATTGAGAATTGAGTATTGATGGTTGAGTATTGAGGATTGAGGATTGAGGATTGAGGATTGAGGATTGAGGATTGAAGATTGAGGATTGGGTACTGAGGATTGAAGAATGAGGATTGAGGATTGAGGATTGAGGATTGAGGATTGAAGATTGAGTATTGAGGATTGAAGGTTGACGGTTGAGGATTGAGGAATGAGGATTGAGTATTGAACATTGAGGACTGAGTGTTGAGGGTTGAGTGATGAGAATTGATGTTTGTGGATAGAGGTTTGAAGATTGCAGATTGAGTACTGCGTAGTGAAAGCTGTGAATTGAGGAGATTCTATTGAGTATTGAGGATTGACAACTGATTGTTGAGGACTGAGGGCCGAGGATTGAGGGTTCAGGATTGAGGATTCAGAATTGAGGTTTGAGGACTGAGGTATGAGGATTGAAGATTGAGTATTGAAGATTGAAGATTGAGCATTGAGGATTGAGGACTGAGGATTGAGGATTGAGAATTGAGGATTGAGGATTGAGGATTGAGGACTGCAGATTGAGTATTGTGGATTAAAGATTGAGAACTGAGGATTGAGAATTGATGATTGAGGATTGAAGATTGAGGATTGGGGACTGAGTGTTGAGGGCTGAGTGATGAGAATTGATGTTTGTGGACAGAGATTTGAAGATTGCAGGTTGAATATTGAGTACTGAAAGGTGTGAATTGATGATTTTCTATTGAGGATTGAGGATTGACAACTGATTGTTGAGGTCTGAGGTCTGAAGATTGAGGATTCAGGATTGAGGATTCAGGATTGAGGTTTGAGGACTGAGGATTGAGGATTGAGGATTGAGGATTGAGGATCGAGGACTGAGGATTGAAGATTGAGGATTGAGGATTGAGGATGAGGGCTGAGGGTTGAGGATTGAGGTTTGAGGATTGAGGATTGAGGATCGAAGATTGAGTATTGAGGATTGAAGATTGACGATTGAGGATTGAGGATTGAGGATTGAGGATTGGACATTGAGGACTGAGTGTTGAGGGTTGAGTAATGGGAATTGTTGTTTGTGGATAGAGGTTTGAAGATTGCAGATTGAGTATTGAGTATTGAAAACTGTGAATTGAGGATATTCTATTGAGGATTGAGGATTGACTACTGATTGTTGATGACTGAGGTCTGAAGATTGAGGATTCAGGATTGAGGATTAAGAATTGAGGTTTGAGGACCAAGGATTGAGGATTGAAGGTTGAGTATTGCGGATTGAGGATTGAGGATTGAAGACTGAGGACTGAGGATTGAGGATGAGGGCTGAGAGTTGAGGATTGAGGTTTGAGGACTGAGGACTGAGGATCGAGGATTGAGAATTGAAGATTTAGGATTGAGGACTGAGGATTGAGGATTAAGGATTGAGTATTGAGGATTGATGATTGAGGATTGGGGACTGAGGATTGAAGATTGAGGATTGAGGATTGACGATGAGGGCTGAGGGTTGAGGACTGAGGTTTGAGGACTGAGGCCTGAGGATTGAGGATTGAGAATTGAGGACTCAGGATTGAGGATTGAAGATTGAGGATTGGGTATTGAGGATTGAAGAATGAGGATTGACGATTGAGGATTGAGGATTGAGGATTGAGGATTGAAGATTGAGGATTGGGTACTGAGGATTGAAGAATGAGGATTGAGGATTGAGGATTGACGATTAAGGATTGAGTATTGAGGATTGAAGATTGTGGATTGGGGACTGAGTATTGAAGATTGAGGATTGAGGATTGACGATGAGGGCTGAGTGTTGAAGATTGAGGATTGAGGATTGAGTATTGAGGATTGAGGATTGAGGATTGAAGATTCAGTATTGAGGATTGAAGATTGAGAATTGAGGATTGAGGATTGAGCATTGAGGACTGAGTGTTGAGTGTTGAGTGATGAGAATTGATGATTGTGGATAGAGGTTTGAAGATTGCAGATTGAGTATTGAGTATTGAAAACTGTGAATTGAGGACATTCTATTGAGGATTTAGGATTGACAACTGATTGTTGATGACTGAGGGCTGAAGATTGAGGATTCAGGATTGAGGATTAAGAATTGAGGTTTGAGGACCAAGGATTGAGGATTGAAGATTGAGTATTGAAGATTGAATATTGAGGATTGCGGATTGAGGATTGAGGATTGAGGATGAGTGCTGAGGGTTGAGGATTGAGGTTTGAGGACGGGGGACTGAGGATTGAGGATTGAGAATTGAGGATTGAGGAATGAGGATTGACGATTGAGGATTGGGTATTGAGGATTGAGGAATGAGGATTGAGGATTGAGGATTGAGGATTGAGGATTGAGGATTGAAGATTGAGTATTCAGGATTGAGGATCGCGGATTGAGGATTGAAGATTGAGGATTGAGTATTGAGGATCGAAGATTGAGGATTGGGGACTGAGGATTGAAGATTGAGGGTTGAGGATTGAGTATTGAGGATTGAGGATTGAGGATTGAAGATTCAGAATTGAGGATTGAAGATTGAGAATTGAGGACTGAGGATTGAGCATTGAGGACTGAGTGTTGAGCGTTGAGTGATTAGAATTGATGATTGTGGATAGAGGTTTGAAGATTGCAGATTGAGTATTGAGTATTGAAAACTGTGAATTGAGGATATTCTATTGAGGATTGAGGATTGACAACTGATTGTTGATGACTGAGTGCTGAAGATTGAGGATTCAGGATTGCGGATTCACAATTGAGGTTCGAGGTCTGAGGATTGAGGATTGAAGATTGAGTATTGAGGATTGAAGATTGAGGATTGAGGATTGAGGATTGAGGATTGAGGATGAGGTATGAGGGTTGAGGATTGAGGTTTGAGGACTGAGGACTGAGGATTGATGATTGAGAATTGAGGATTGAGGATTGAGGATTGAAGATTGAGGATTGGGTGTTGAGGATTGAAGAATGAGGACTGAGGATTGAGGATTGAGGATTGAGGATTGAGGATTGAGGATTGAGGATTGAAGATTGAGTATTGGGGATTCAAGATTGAGAATTGAGGATTGAAGATTGAGGATTGAGGATTGAAGATTGAGGACGAGGGCTGAGGGTTGAGGATTGAGGTTTGAGGACTGAGGGCTGAGGATTGAGGATTGAGAATTGAGGATTGAGGATTGAGGATTGAGGATTGTGAATGAGGGCTCAGGGCTGAGGATTGAGGTTTGAGTATAGAATACTGAGAATTCAGGATATTCTATTGAGTATTGAGAATTGAGGATTGATGGTTGAGTATTGAGGATTGAAGACTGACGATTGAGGATTGAGGATTGAGGATTGAGGATTGAGTATTGAGTATTGAAAACTGTGAATTAGTGATATTCTATTGAGGATTGAGGATTGACAACTGATTGTTGAGGTCTGAGGTCTGAAGATTGAGGATTCAGGATTGAGGATTCAGGATTGAGGGGTGAGGACTGAGGATTGAGGATTGTGGATTGAGGACTGAGGACTGAGGATCGAGGATTGAGAATTGAGGATTGAGGATTGAGGATTGAGGATTGAGTATTGAAGATTGAGTATTGAGGATTGAAGACTGACGATTGAATATTGAGGATTGAGGATTGAGGATTGAGGATTGAGGTTTGAGGACTGAGGTATGAGGATTGAAGATTGAGTATTGAAGATTGAAGATTGAGCATTGAGGATTGAGGACTGAGGATTGAGGATTGAGAATTGAGGATTGAGGATTGAGGATTGAGGACTGCAGATTGAGTATTGTGGATTAAAGATTGAGAACTGAGGATTGAGAATTGATGATTGAGGATTGAAGATTGAGGATTGGGGACTGAGTGTTGAGGGCTGAGTGATGAGAATTGATGTTTGTGGACAGAGATTTGAAGATTGCAGGTTGAATATTGAGTACTGAAAGGTGTGAATTGATGATATTCTATTGAGGATTGAGGATTGACAACTGATTGTTGAGGTCTGAGGTCTGAAGATTGAGGATTCAGGATTGAGGATTAAGAATTGAGGTTTGAGGACCAAGGATTGAGGATTGAAGGTTGAGTATTGCGGATTGAGGATTGAGGATTGAAGACTGAGGACTGAGGATTGAGGATGAGGGCTGAGAGTTGAGGATTGAGGTTTGAGGACTGAGGACTGAGGATCGAGGATTGAGAATTGAAGATTTAGGATTGAGGACTGAGGATTGAGGATTAAGGATTGAGTATTGAGGATTGATGATTGAGGATTGGGGACTGAGGATTGAAGATTGAGGATTGAGGAATGACGATGAGGGCTGAGGGTTGAGGACTGAGGTTTGATGACTGAGGCCTGAGGATTGAGGATTGAGAATTGAGGACTCAGGATTGAGGATTGAAGATTGAGGATTGGGTATTGAGGATTGAAGAATGAGGATTGACGATTGAGGATTGAGGATTGAGGATTGAGGATTGAAGATTGAGGATTGGGTACTGAGGATTGAAGAATGAGGATTGAGGATTGAGGATTGACGATTAAGGATTGAGTATTGAGGATTGAAGATTGTGGATTGGGGACTGAGTATTGACGATTGAAGATTGAGGATTGACGATGAGGGCTGAGTGTTGAAGATTGAGGTTTGAGGATTGAGTATTGAGGATTGAGGATTGAGGATTGAAGATTCAGTATTGAGGATTGAAGATTGAGAATTGAGGATTGAGGATTGAGCATTGAGGACTGAGTGTTGAGTGTTGAGTGATGAGAATTGATGATTGTGGATAGAGGTTTGAAGATTGCAGATTGAGTATTGAGTATTGAAAACTGTGAATTGAGGACATTCTATTGAGGATTTAGGATTGACAACTGATTGTTGATGACTGAGGGCTGAAGATTGAGGATTCAGGATTGAGGATTAAGAATTGAGGTTTGAGGACCAAGGATTGAGGATTGAAGATTGAGTATTGAAGATTGAATATTGAGGATTGCGGATTGAGGATTGAGGATTGAGGATGAGTGCTGAGGGTTGAGGATTGAGGTTTGAGGACGGGGGACTGAGGATTGAGGATTGAGAATTGAGGATTGAGGAATGAGGATTGACGATTGAGGATTGGGTATTGAGGATTGAGGAATGAGGACTGAGGATTGAGGATTGAGGATTGAGGATTGAGGATTGAAGATTGAGTATTCAGGATTGAGGATCGCGGATTGAGGATTGAAGATTGAGGATTGAGTATTGAGGATCGAAGATTGAGGATTGGGGACTGAGGATTGAAGATTGAGGGTTGAGGATTGAGTATTGAGGATTGAGGATTGAGGATTGAAGATTCAGAATTGAGGATTGAAGATTGAGAATTGAGGACTGAGGATTGAGCATTGAGGACTGAGTGTTGAGCGTTGAGTGATTAGAATTGGTGATTGTGGATAGAGGTTTGAAGATTGCAGATTGAGTATTGAGTATTGAAAACTGTGAATTGAGGATATTCTATTGAGGATTGAGGATTGACAACTGATTGTTGATGACTGAGTGCTGAAGATTGAGGATTCAGGATTGGGGATTCACAATTGAGGTTCGAGGTCTGAGGATTGAGGATTGAAGATTGAGTATTGAGGATTGAAGATTGAGGATTGAGGATTGAGGATTGAGGATTGAGGATGAGGTATGAGGGTTGAGGATTGAGGTTTGAGGACTGAGGACTGAGGATTGATGATTGAGAATTGAGGATTGAGGATTGAGGATTGAAGATTGAGGATTGGGTATTGAGGATTGAAGAATGAGGACTGAGGATTGAGGATTGAGGATTGAGGATTGAGGATTGAGGATTGAGGATTGAAGATTGAGTATTGGGGATTCAAGATTGAGAATTGAGGATTGAAGATTGAGGATTGAGGATTGAAGATTGAGGTCGAGGGCTGAGGGTTGAGGATTAAGGTTTGAGGACTGAGGGCTGAGGATTGAGGATTGAGAATTGAGGATTGAGGATTGAGGATTGAGGATTGTGAATGAGGGCTCAGTGCTGAGGATTGAGGTTTGAGTATAGAATCCTGAGAATTCAGGATATTCTATTGAGTATTGAGAATTGAGGATTGATGGTTGAGTATTGAGGATTGAAGACTGACGATTGAGGATTGAGGATTGAGGATTGAGTATTGAGTATCGAAAACTGTGAATTAGTGATATTCTATTGAGGATTGAGGATTGACAACTGATTGTTGAGGTCTGAGGTCTGAAGATTGAGGATTCAGGATTGAAGATTCAGGATTGAGGGGTGGGGACTGAGGATTGAGGATTGTGGATTGAGGACTGAGGACTGAGGATCGAGGATTGAGAATTGAGGATTGAGGATTGAGGATTGAGGATTGAGTATTGAAGATTGAGTATTGAGGATTGAAGACTGACGATTGAATATTGAGGATTGAGGATTGAGGATTGAGGATTGAGGAATGATGATTGAGGATTGAGGACTGAGGATTGAGGATTGAGGATTGAGGATTGAGGATTGAGGATTGAGGATTGAGGATTGAAGACTGAGGACTGAGGATTGAGGATGAGGGCTGAGCGTTGAGGATTGAGGTTTGAGGACTGAGGACTGAGGATCGAGGATTGAGAATTGAGGATTGAGGATTGAGGACTGAGGATTGAGGATTAAGGATTGAGTATTGGGGATTGAAGATTGAGGATTGGGGACTGAGGATTGAAGATTGAGCATTGAGGATTGACGATGAGGGCTGTGGGTTGAGGATTGGGGTTTGAGGACTGAGGCCTGAGGATTGAGGATTGAGAATTGAGGTTTCAGGATTGAGGATTGAAGATTGAGGATTGGGTATTGAGGATTGAAAAATGAGGATTGAGGATTGAGGATTGAGGATTGAGGATTGAGGATTGAAGATTGAGGATTTGGTACTGAGGATTGAAGAATGAGGATTGAGGATTGAGGATTGAGGATTGAGGATTGAGTATTGAAGATTGAGGATTGGGGACTGAGTGTTGAGGGTTGAGTGATGAGTATTGATGTTTGTGGATAGAGATTTGCAGAGTGCAGATTGAGTATTGAGTATTGAAAACTGTGAATTAGTGATATTCTATTGAGGATTGATTATTGACAACTGATTGTTGAGGTCTGAGGTCTGAAGATTGAGGATTCAGGATTGAGAATTCAGGAGTGAGGGGTGAGGACTGAGGATTGTGGATTGAGGATTGAGGACTGAGGACTGAGGATCGAGGATTGAGAGTTGAGGATTGAGGATTGAGGATTGAGGATTGAGTATTGAAGATTGAGTATTGAGGATTGAAGACTGACGATTGAATATTGAGGATTGAGGATTGAGTTTTGAGGATTGAGGATTGAGGATTGAAGATTCAGAATTGAGGATTGAAGATTGAGGATTGGGGATTGAGGATTGTGCATTGAGGACTGAGTGTTGAGGGTTGAGTGATGAGAATTGATGATTGTGGATAGAAGTTTGAAGATTGCAGATTGAGTATTGAGTATTGAAAACTGTGAATTGAGGATATTCTATTCAGGATTGAGGATTGACATCTGATTGTTGATGACTGAGGGCTGAAGATTGAGGATTCAGGAATGCGGATTCAGAATTGAGGTTCGAGGACTGAGGATTGAGGATTGAGGATTGAGAACTGAGGATTGAGGATTGAGGATTGAAGATTGAGGATTGGGTATTGAGGATTGAAGAATGAGGATTGAGGATTGAGGATTGAGGATTGAGGATTGAAGATTGAGGATTGAGGATTGAGTGTTGTGGATTGAGGACGAGGACTGAGGGCTGAGTATAGATGTTTGAGGTCTGCGGATTGAGGATTGAGGATTCAGAATTGAGGGTTGAGGATTGAGGATTGAAGATTGAGGATTGGGTATTGAGGATTGAAGAATGAGAATTGAGGATTGAGGATTGAGGATTGAGGATTGAAGAAAGAGTATTGAGGATTGAAGATTGAGGATTGGGGATTGAGGATTGAGGATTGAGAATTGAAGATTGAGGATGAGGGCTGAGGGTTGAGGATTGAGGTTTGAGGACTGAGGGCTGAGGATTGAGGATTGAGAATTGAGGATTGAGGATTGAGGATTGTGGAGTGTGAATGAGGGCTCAGGGTTGAGGATTGAGGTTTGAGTATAGAACCCTGAGAATTCAGGATATTCTATTGAGTATTGAGAATTGAGGATTGATGGTTGAGTATTGAGGATTGAGGATTGAGGATTGAGGATTGAGTATTGAAGATTGAGGATTGATGATCGAGGATTGAGGATTGAGGATTGAGGATTGAGGATTGAGGATTGAAGATTGAGTATTCAGGATTGAGGGTTGAGGATTGAGGATTGAGGATTGAGGATTGAGTATTCAGGATTGAAGATTGAGGATTGGGGACTGAGGATTGAAGATTCAGGATTGGGTATTGAGGATTGAAGAATGAGGATTGAGGATTGAGGATTGAGGATTGAGGATTGAGGATTGAGGATAGAGGATTGAAGATTGAGGATTGGGTATTGAGGATTGAAGAATGAGGATTGAGGATTGAGGATTGAGGATTGAGGATCGAAGATGGAGTATAGAGGATTGAAGATTGACGATTGAGTATTTAGGATTGAGGATTGAACATTGAGGACTGAGTGTTAAGGGATGAGTAATGGGAATTGTTGTCTGTGGATAGAGGTTGGAAGATTGCAGATTGAGTATTACGTGTTGAAAACTGTGAATTGAGGATATTCTATTGAGGATTGAGGATTGACAACTGATTGTTGATGACTGAGGGCTGAAGATTGAGGATTCAGGATTGAGGATTAAGAATTGAGGTTTGAGGACCAAGGATTGAGGATTGAAGATTGAGTATTGAAGATTGAATATTGAGGATTGCGGATTGAGGATTGAGGATTGAGGATGAGTGCTGAGGGTTGAGGATTGAGGTTTGAGGACGGGGGACTGAGGATTGAGGATTGAGAATTGAGGATTGAGGAATGAGGATTGACGATTGAGGATTGGGTATTGAGGATTGAGGAATGAGGACTGAGGATTGAGGATTGAGGATTGAGGATTGAGGATTGAAGATTGAGTATTCAGGATTGAGGATCGCGGATTGAGGATTGAAGATTGAGGATTGAGTATTGAGGATCGAAGATTGAGGATTGGGGACTGAGGATTGAAGATTGAGGGTTGAGGATTGAGTATTGAGGATTGAGGATTGAGGATTGAAGATTCAGAATTGAGGATTGAAGATTGAGAATTGAGGACTGAGGATTGAGCATTGAGGACTGAGTGTTGAGCGTTGAGTGATTAGAATTGGTGATTGTGGATAGAGGTTTGAAGATTGCAGATTGAGTATTGAGTATTGAAAACTGTGAATTGAGGATATTCTATTGAGGATTGAGGATTGACAACTGATTGTTGATGACTGAGTGCTGAAGATTGAGGATTCAGGATTGGGGATTCACAATTGAGGTTCGAGGTCTGAGGATTGAGGATTGAAGATTGAGTATTGAGGATTGAAGATTGAGGATTGAGGATTGAGGATTGAGGATTGAGGATGAGGTATGAGGGTTGAGGATTGAGGTTTGAGGACTGAGGACTGAGGATTGATGATTGAGAATTGAGGATTGAGGATTGAGGATTGAAGATTGAGGATTGGGTATTGAGGATTGAAGAATGAGGACTGAGGATTGAGGATTGAGGATTGAGGATTGAGGATTGAGGATTGAGGATTGAAGATTGAGTATTGGGGATTCAAGATTGAGAATTGAGGATTGAAGATTGAGGATTGAGGATTGAAGATTGAGGTCGAGGGCTGAGGGTTGAGGATTAAGGTTTGAGGACTGAGGGCTGAGGATTGAGGATTGAGAATTGAGGATTGAGGATTGAGGATTGAGGATTGTGAATGAGGGCTCAGTGCTGAGGATTGAGGTTTGAGTATAGAATCCTGAGAATTCAGGATATTCTATTGAGTATTGAGAATTGAGGATTGATGGTTGAGTATTGAGGATTGAAGACTGACGATTGAGGATTGAGGATTGAGGATTGAGTATTGAGTATCGAAAACTGTGAATTAGTGATATTCTATTGAGGATTGAGGATTGACAACTGATTGTTGAGGTCTGAGGTCTGAAGATTGAGGATTCAGGATTGAAGATTCAGGATTGAGGGGTGGGGACTGAGGATTGAGGATTGTGGATTGAGGACTGAGGACTGAGGATCGAGGATTGAGAATTGAGGATTGAGGATTGAGGATTGAGGATTGAGTATTGAAGATTGAGTATTGAGGATTGAAGACTGACGATTGAATATTGAGGATTGAGGATTGAGGATTGAGGATTGAGGAATGATGATTGAGGATTGAGGACTGAGGATTGAGGATTGAGGATTGAGGATTGAGGATTGAGGATTGAGGATTGAGGATTGAAGACTGAGGACTGAGGATTGAGGATGAGGGCTGAGCGTTGAGGATTGAGGTTTGAGGACTGAGGACTGAGGATCGAGGATTGAGAATTGAGGATTGAGGATTGAGGACTGAGGATTGAGGATTAAGGATTGAGTATTGGGGATTGAAGATTGAGGATTGGGGACTGAGGATTGAAGATTGAGCATTGAGGATTGACGATGAGGGCTGTGGGTTGAGGATTGGGGTTTGAGGACTGAGGCCTGAGGATTGAGGATTGAGAATTGAGGTTTCAGGATTGAGGATTGAAGATTGAGGATTGGGTATTGAGGATTGAAAAATGAGGATTGAGGATTGAGGATTGAGGATTGAGGATTGAGGATTGAAGATTGAGGATTTGGTACTGAGGATTGAAGAATGAGGATTGAGGATTGAGGATTGAGGATTGAGGATTGAGTATTGAAGATTGAGGATTGGGGACTGAGTGTTGAGGGTTGAGTGATGAGTATTGATGTTTGTGGATAGAGATTTGCAGAGTGCAGATTGAGTATTGAGTATTGAAAACTGTGAATTAGTGATATTCTATTGAGGATTGATTATTGACAACTGATTGTTGAGGTCTGAGGTCTGAAGATTGAGGATTCAGGATTGAGAATTCAGGAGTGAGGGGTGAGGACTGAGGATTGTGGATTGAGGATTGAGGACTGAGGACTGAGGATCGAGGATTGAGAGTTGAGGATTGAGGATTGAGGATTGAGGATTGAGTATTGAAGATTGAGTATTGAGGATTGAAGACTGACGATTGAATATTGAGGATTGAGGATTGAGTTTTGAGGATTGAGGATTGAGGATTGAAGATTCAGAATTGAGGATTGAAGATTGAGGATTGGGGATTGAGGATTGTGCATTGAGGACTGAGTGTTGAGGGTTGAGTGATGAGAATTGATGATTGTGGATAGAAGTTTGAAGATTGCAGATTGAGTATTGAGTATTGAAAACTGTGAATTGAGGATATTCTATTCAGGATTGAGGATTGACATCTGATTGTTGATGACTGAGGGCTGAAGATTGAGGATTCAGGAATGCGGATTCAGAATTGAGGTTCGAGGACTGAGGATTGAGGATTGAGGATTGAGAACTGAGGATTGAGGATTGAGGATTGAAGATTGAGGATTGGGTATTGAGGATTGAAGAATGAGGATTGAGGATTGAGGATTGAGGATTGAGGATTGAAGATTGAGGATTGAGGATTGAGTGTTGTGGATTGAGGACGAGGACTGAGGGCTGAGTATAGATGTTTGAGGTCTGCGGATTGAGGATTGAGGATTCAGAATTGAGGGTTGAGGATTGAGGATTGAAGATTGAGGATTGGGTATTGAGGATTGAAGAATGAGAATTGAGGATTGAGGATTGAGGATTGAGGATTGAAGAAAGAGTATTGAGGATTGAAGATTGAGGATTGGGGATTGAGGATTGAGGATTGAGAATTGAAGATTGAGGATGAGGGCTGAGGGTTGAGGATTGAGGTTTGAGGACTGAGGGCTGAGGATTGAGGATTGAGAATTGAGGATTGAGGATTGAGGATTGTGGAGTGTGAATGAGGGCTCAGGGTTGAGGATTGAGGTTTGAGTATAGAACCCTGAGAATTCAGGATATTCTATTGAGTATTGAGAATTGAGGATTGATGGTTGAGTATTGAGGATTGAGGATTGAGGATTGAGGATTGAGTATTGAAGATTGAGGATTGATGATCGAGGATTGAGGATTGAGGATTGAGGATTGAGGATTGAGGATTGAAGATTGAGTATTCAGGATTGAGGGTTGAGGATTGAGGATTGAGGATTGAGGATTGAGTATTCAGGATTGAAGATTGAGGATTGGGGACTGAGGATTGAAGATTCAGGATTGGGTATTGAGGATTGAAGAATGAGGATTGAGGATTGAGGATTGAGGATTGAGGATTGAGGATTGAGGATAGAGGATTGAAGATTGAGGATTGGGTATTGAGGATTGAAGAATGAGGATTGAGGATTGAGGATTGAGGATTGAGGATCGAAGATGGAGTATAGAGGATTGAAGATTGACGATTGAGTATTTAGGATTGAGGATTGAACATTGAGGACTGAGTGTTAAGGGATGAGTAATGGGAATTGTTGTCTGTGGATAGAGGTTGGAAGATTGCAGATTGAGTATTACGTGTTGAAAACTGTGAATTGAGGATATTCTATTGAGGATTGAGGATTGACAACTGATTGTTGAGGACTGAGTGCCGAAGATTGAGGATTCAGGATTGAGGCTTCAGAATTGAGGTTTGAGGACTGAGGATCGAGGATTGAAGGTTGAGTACTGAGGATTGAAGGTTGAGGATTGACGATTGAGGATTGAGGATTGAGGATGAGGGCTGAGGGTTGAGGATTGAGGTTTGAGGACTGAGGACTGAGGATTGAGGATTGAGAATTGAGGATTGAGGATTGAGGATTGAGGATTGAAGATTGAGGATTGGGGATTGAGGATTGAAGAATGAGGATTGAGGATTGAGGATTGAGGATTGTGGATTGAGGATTGTTGATTGAGGACTGAAGATTGAGTATTGTGGATTAAAGATTGAGAACTGAGGATTGAGAATTGATGATTGAGGATTGAAGATTGAGGATTGGGGACTGAGTGTTGAGGGCTGAGTGATGAGAATTGATGTTTTTGGACAGAGATTTGAAGATTGCAGGTTGAATATTGAGTATTGAAAGGTGTGAATTGATGATATTCTATTGAGGATTGAGGATTGAGAACTGATTGTTGAGGTCTCAGGTCTGAAGATTGAGGATTCAGGATAGAGGATTCAGGATTGAGGTTTGAGGACTGAGAATTGAGGATTGAGTATTGAGGATTGACGATCGAGGACTGAGGATTGAAGATTGAGGATTGAGGTTTGAGGATGAGAGCTGAGGGTTGAGGTTTGATGTTTGAGGACTGAGGACTGAGGATCGAGGATTGAGAATTGCGGATTGAGGATTGAGGATTGAGGATTGAGGATTGAGGATTGAAGATTTAGGATTGGGGACTGAGTGTTGAGGGTTGAGTGATGAGAATTGATGTTTGTGGATAGAGATTTGGAGATTGCAGACTGAGTATTGCGTATTGATAACTCTGAACTGAGGATATTCTATTGAGGATTGAGGATTGGCAACTCATTGTTGAGGACTGAGTGCTGAAGATTGAGGACTCAGGATTGGGGATTCAGGATTGTGGTTTGAGGACTGAGGATTGAGGATTGAGGATTGTGGATTGAGGATTGATTATTGAGGATTGAAGATTGAGGATTGGGTATTGAGGATTGAACATTGAGGTTTGAGGATTGAGGATTGAGGATTGAGGATTGAGGATTGAGGATTGAAGAATGAATATTGATGATTGAAGATTGAGGATTGAGGGTTGTGGATTGAGGACGAGGACTGAGGGCTGAGTATTGATGTTTGAGGTCTGAGGATTGAGGATTGAGGATTGAGAATCGAGGATTGAGGATTGAGGATTGAAGATTGAGGATTGGGTATTGAGGATTGAAGAATGAGGAATGAGGATTGAGGATTGAGGATTGAGGATTGAAGAAAGAGTATTGAGGATTGAAGATTGAGGATTGGGGATTGAGGATTGAGGATTGAGGATTGAAGATTGAGGATGAGGGCTGAGGGTTGAGGATTGCGGTTTGAGGACTGAGGGCTGAGGATTGAGGATTGAGGATTGAGGTTGAGGGCTGAGGGTTGAGGATTGAGGATTGAGAATTGAGGATTGAGGATTGAGGATTGAGGATTGAAGATTGAGTATTGGGGATTAAAGATTGAGAATTTAGGATTGGGGATTGATGATTGAGGATTGAAGATTGAGGATTGAAGATTGAGGATTGGGGACTGAGTGTTGAGGGTTGAGTGATGAGAATTGATGTTTGTGGATAGAGATTTGAAGATTGCAGACTGAGTATTGCGTATTGAAAACTCTGAACTGAGGATATTCTATTGAGGATTGAGGATTGACAACTGATTGTTGAGGACTGAGTGCTGAAGATTGAGTATTCAGGATTGAGGATTCAGGATTGTGGTTTTAGGACTGAGGATTGAGGGTTGAGGTCTGAGGATTGAGGATTGAAGATTGAGAATTGAGGATTGAGGATTGAGGATTGAAGATTGAGGATTGGGTATTGAGGATTGAAGAATGAGGATTGAGGATAGAGGATTGAGGATTGAGCATTGAAGAAAGAGTATTGAGGATTGAAGATTGAGGATTGGGGTTTGAGGATTGAGGATTGAGGATTGAGGATTGAGGATTGAGTATTGAAGATTGAGTATTGAGGATTGAAGACTGACGATTGAATATTGAGGATTGAGGATTGAGGATTGAGGATTGAGGAATGATGATTGAGGATTGAGGACTGAGGATTGAGGATTGAGGATTGAGGATTGAGGATTGAGGATTGAGGATTGAGGATTGAAGACTGAGGACTGAGGATTGAGGATGAGGGCTGAGCGTTGAGGATTGAGGTTTGAGGACTGAGGACTGAGGATCGAGGATTGAGAATTGAGGATTGAGGATTGAGGACTGAGGATTGAGGATTAAGGATTGAGTATTGGGGATTGAAGATTGAGGATTGGGGACTGAGGATTGAAGATTGAGGATTGAGGATTGACGATGAGGGCTGTGGGTTGAGGATTGGGGTTTGAGGACTGAGGCCTGAGGATTGAGGATTGAGAATTGAGGTTTCAGGATTGAGGATTGAAGATTGAGGATTGGGTATTGAGGATTGAAAAATGAGGATTGAGGATTGAGGATTGAGGATTGAGGATTGAGGATTGAAGATTGAGGATTTGTTACTGAGGATTGAAGAATGAGGATTGAGGATTGAGGATTGAGGATTGAGGATTGAGTATTGAAGATTGAGGATTGGGGACTGAGTGTTGAGGGTTGAGTGATGAGTATTGATGTTTGTGGATAGAGATTTGCAGAGTGCAGATTGAGTATTGAGTATTGAAAACTGTGAATTAGTGATATTCTATTGAGGATTGATTATTGACAACTGATTGTTGAGGTCTGAGGTCTGAAGATTGAGGATTCAGGATTGAGAATTCAGGAGTGAGGGGTGAGGACTGAGGATTGTTGGTTGAGGATTGAGGACTGAGGACTGAGGATCGAGGATTGAGAGTTGAGGATTGAGGATTGAGGATTGAGGATTGAGTATTGAAGATTGAGTATTGAGGATTGAAGACTGACGATTGAATATTGAGGATTGAGGATTGAGTATTGAGGATTGAGGATTGAGGATTGAAGATTCAGAATTGAGGATTGAAGATTGAGGATTGGGGATTGAGGATTGTGCATTGAGGACTGAGTGTTGAGGGTTGAGTGATGAGAATTGATGATTGTGGATAGAAGTTTGAAGATTGCAGATTGAGTATTGAGTATTGAAAACTGTGAATTGAGGATATTCTATTCAGGATTGAGGATTGACATCTGATTGTTGATGACTGAGGGCTGAAGATTGAGGATTCAGGAATGCGGATTCAGAATTGAGGTTCGAGGACTGAGGATTGAGGATTGAGGATTGAGAACTGAGGATTGAGGATTGAGGATTGAAGATTGAGGATTGGGTATTGAGGATTGAAGAATGAGGATTGAGGATTGAGGATTGAGGATTGAGGATTGAAGATTGAGGATTGAGGATTGAGTGTTGTGGATTGAGGACGAGGACTGAGGGCTGAGTATAGATGTTTGAGGTCTGCGGATTGAGGATTGAGGATTCAGAATTGAGGGTTGAGGATTGAGGATTGAAGATTGAGGATTGGGTATTGAGGATTGAAGAATGAGAATTGAGGATTGAGGATTGAGGATTGAGGATTGAAGAAAGAGTATTGAGGATTGAAGATTGAGGATTGGGGATTGAGGATTGAGGATTGAGAATTGAAGATTGAGGATGAGGGCTGAGGGTTGAGGATTGAGGTTTGAGGACTGAGGGCTGAGGATTGAGGATTGAGAATTGAGGATTGAGGATTGAGGATTGTGGAGTGTGAATGAGGGCTCAGGGTTGAGGATTGAGGTTTGAGTATAGAACCCTGAGAATTCAGGATATTCTATTGAGTATTGAGAATTGAGGATTGATGGTTGAGTATTGAGGATTGAGGATTGAGGATTGAGGATTGAGTATTGAAGATTGAGGATTGATGATCGAGGATTGAGGATTGAGGATTGAGGATTGAGGATTGAGGATTGAAGATTGAGTATTCAGGATTGAGGGTTGAGGATTGAGGATTGAGGATTGAGGATTGAGTATTCAGGATTGAAGATTGAGGATTGGGGACTGAGGATTGAAGATTGAGGATTGGGTATTGAGGATTGAAGAATGAGGATTGAGGATTGAGGATTGAGGATTGAGGATTGAGGATTGAGGATAGAGGATTGAAGATTGAGGATTGGGTATTGAGGATTGAAGAATGAGGATTGAGGATTGAGGATTGAGGATTGAGGATCGAAGATTGAGTATAGAGGATTGAAGATTGACGATTGAGTATTCAGGATTGAAGATTGAGGATTGGGGACTGAGGATTGAAGATTGAGGATTGGGTATTGAGGATTGAAGAATGAGGATTGAGGATTGAGGATTGAGGATTGAGGATTGAGGATTGAGGATAGAGGATTGAAGATTGAGGATTGGGTATTGAGGATTGAAGAATGAGGATTGAGGATTGAGGATTGAGGATTGAGGATCGAAGATTGAGTATAGAGGATTGAAGATTGACGATTGAGTATTTAGGATTGAGGATTGAACATTGAGGACTGAGTGTTAAGGGATGAGTAATGGGAATTGTTGTCTGTGGATAGAGGTTGGAAGATTGCAGATTGAGTATTACGTGTTGAAAACTGTGAATTGAGGATATTCTATTGAGGATTGAGGATTGACAACTGATTGTTGAGGACTGAGTGCCGAAGATTGAGGATTCAGGATTGAGGCTTCAGAATTGAGGTTTGAGGACTGAGGATCGAGGATTGAAGGTTGAGTACTGAGGATTGAAGGTTGAGGATTGACGATTGAGGATTGAGGATTGAGGATGAGGGCTGAGGGTTGAGGATTGAGGTTTGAGGACTGAGGACTGAGGATTGAGGATTGAGAATTGAGGATTGAGGATTGAGGATTGAGGATTGAAGATTGAGGATTGGGGATTGAGGATTGAAGAATGAGGATTGAGGATTGAGGATTGAGGATTGTGGATTGAGGATTGTTGATTGAGGACTGAAGATTGAGTATTGTGGATTAAAGATTGAGAACTGAGGATTGAGAATTGATGATTGAGGATTGAAGATTGAGGATTGGGGACTGAGTGTTGAGGGCTGAGTGATGAGAATTGATGTTTTTGGACAGAGATTTGAAGATTGCAGGTTGAATATTGAGTATTGAAAGGTGTGAATTGATGATATTCTATTGAGGATTGAGGATTGAGAACTGATTGTTGAGGTCTCAGGTCTGAAGATTGAGGATTCAGGATAGAGGATTCAGGATTGAGGTTTGAGGACTGAGGATTGAGGATTGAGTATTGAGGATTGACGATCGAGGACTGAGGATTGAAGATTGAGGATTGAGGTTTGAGGATGAGAGCTGAGGGTTGAGGTTTGATGTTTGAGGACTGAGGACTGAGGATCGAGGATTGAGAATTGCGGATTGAGGATTGAGGATTGAGGATTGAGGATTGAGGATTGAAGATTTAGGATTGGGGACTGAGTGTTGAGGGTTGAGTGATGAGAATTGATGTTTGTGGATAGAGATTTGGAGATTGCAGACTGAGTATTGCGTATTGATAACTCTGAACTGAGGATATTCTATTGAGGATTGAGGATTGGCAACTCATTGTTGAGGACTGAGTGCTGAAGATTGAGGACTCAGGATTGGGGATTCAGGATTGTGGTTTGAGGACTGAGGATTGAGGATTGAGGATTGTGGATTGAGGATTGATTATTGAGGATTGAAGATTGAGGATTGGGTATTGAGGATTGAACATTGAGGTTTGAGGATTGAGGATTGAGGATTGAGGATTGAGGATTGAGGATTGAAGAATGAATATTGATGATTGAAGATTGAGGATTGAGGGTTGTGGATTGAGGACGAGGACTGAGGGCTGAGTATTGATGTTTGAGGTCTGAGGATTGAGGATTGAGGATTGAGAATCGAGGATTGAGGATTGAGGATTGAAGATTGAGGATTGGGTATTGAGGATTGAAGAATGAGGAATGAGGATTGAGGATTGAGGATTGAGGATTGAAGAAAGAGTATTGAGGATTGAAGATTGAGGATTGGGGATTGAGGATTGAGGATTGAGGATTGAAGATTGAGGATGAGGGCTGAGGGTTGAGGATTGCGGTTTGAGGACTGAGGGCTGAGGATTGAGGATTGAGGATTGAGGTTGAGGGCTGAGGGTTGAGGATTGAGGATTGAGAATTGAGGATTGAGGATTGAGGATTGAGGATTGAAGATTGAGTATTGGGGATTAAAGATTGAGAATTTAGGATTGGGGATTGATGATTGAGGATTGAAGATTGAGGATTGAAGATTGAGGATTGGGGACTGAGTGTTGAGGGTTGAGTGATGAGAATTGATGTTTGTGGATAGAGATTTGAAGATTGCAGACTGAGTATTGCGTATTGAAAACTCTGAACTGAGGATATTCTATTGAGGATTGAGGATTGACAACTGATTGTTGAGGACTGAGTGCTGAAGATTGAGTATTCAGGATTGAGGATTCAGGATTGTGGTTTTAGGACTGAGGATTGAGGGTTGAGGTCTGAGGATTGAGGATTGAAGATTGAGAATTGAGGATTGAGGATTGAGGATTGAAGATTGAGGATTGGGTATTGAGGATTGAAGAATGAG